>NC_091476.1:67146153-67207714 GCF_036971445.1 Narcine bancroftii
TCGCCCTCTGCGCTGCTGCCAACCAACTGATAGACAGGGTTGGTGAGGTGAGTGGAGGGATGGCAGTCAGAGTTCCAGCTTCCCATCACTGCCCAGAGACCCCCCTGGGTTAGACAGAGGGGGGGGAGAAATCGGGAGGAGCCCTGCTTGCCAGTGATTCCTGGGTTAGAGAGAGGGGGATCAGCAAAGGTTCCTGCTACTTGTTACTGTCCTGAGACCTATGTTAGGAAGAGGGGGGAGCCAGCCAGGGTTCCTGCTCCCCATCACTGCCCCTTGACCCTGACGTTAGTGGGAGGGGGGGAGCCAGCCAGGGTCCTGCCCCCCCCCCATCACTGCCCCCGAGACCCCCGAGGTTAGAGGGAGGGGGGATCAGCCAGGGTTCCTGCTCCCAACCCTGGCCAGTCATCCCTGGGTTAGAGAAAGGGGGGGGGAAATCAGCCAGGGTCCTGTCCCCCATCAATGCCTCCCCTGCAGTGCATGTGGGGTGGTTGGGGAGGGAATTGCAGGGCTCGGGGTGGTGTGGTGCGATGCCTCTGTGGCCAGACAGCCTGCTAGGCCGTGTTGCCATTGGTGTTTTATCTGGGCTGCTGGCGAGATTGAATCATGCTCGCCAGTTTGCTTGGCGATGCGAGGGGCGATGCGGTAGTGCTGCGGGCCAGGTCTTTCTAACACGGATCACGGTTAGCCTCTTGCTCCGTCCGCCCCCTTCCCCCCCCCCCCCACCCTCATTCCTGCTCTCCTCCCCCTAGTTCAAATCAAAGTCAATCCTCTCCCAGTATGACGAGGAGATCGAAGGCGAGAAGAAGAAGTCCTTTCGGCTGCAGGCGGGAGGTTGGGCCGACGGCTCATGGGAGCAGGAACTGCAGCGGATCCAGCAAACGCTGAGGGATCAGGCCCAGACCCTGGAGCTGCCGCAGACGAGGCTGGCCTCCGAGTTCTACACCGAGGAAGAGATGGTAGGGCCCGTTCCATGGGGCGAGTGGTGGGTGGGGGTGTGGGAAGGCCTGAGGAGGGGAGAGTTCTGTAATGGAATATTTGAGAGATAAATTGGTAAAATTAAGTAGTGGGGGTTACATACACACATTTTAAAACAGACCTTATTTGAAATACTGAAGAATTTATTTTCAGTTACTTTACAGAAACTATGGAGAATGCTATGCACATTTCACAAGTAGGTGCTAATTGAAATGATATAATGAAATGAATGGACTGGAGACACTCTGGCTGTTGAAAGCACTTTTGACAGAGTGCACAGAAAGGTCACTCCTGGGTTTTTGTTCACCTAAAGATAACAGATGGGAACAGAAGGCTGACTCCTATTGTTTGCTGGAGAAGGTGGGGGTTTTGTAAGTGAGAGAGAGAGAGGGGGGGACATGTGGCTGGCAGTTGGAATCAGAGAGAGAGAGAGAGAGACAGAGAGCTGAAACAAGCCAGGAGAAGCTTGTTGGAACTGAAACAAACTCCAGAGCGGCGGATGGCTGCAAGTGCTATTTGTCTGATGTTTCTCTTGGAATAAGAGGAAGAGAAAGGAACTCTGTGATAGCGTGAAAGAAAGAGGTTATCATCTGGAGAACCCTGATGGGGCAAGTTTCATCAGTGAGACATTGAGATGACTAATGGTGGTACCTCTGTATAACAAATCTCTTCTCTGCAAACCCTACGAGAACCTTCCTGAGCGGTAAATGTTTACCTTTCGAGCATCAAAGCCTGGTGAACTTTATACATGTTAAATTCTGTGCACAGTATAAGAAATGCCTGCAACCAGAGAACTTGGAAGAATGAGAAGTGAGATTGAACTGTGAACCAAAGAACTTTTCTTAAATTTACACACACATTACATATATGTGCGCTTAGAATTAAAGGGGGTGAAGTTGGGTTAGTTAAGTTAATAGAGAGAAGTTAAAGATTGATTCTATTTTCATGTTTAAAGATAATTAAAAGCAACTTTTGTTTAAGTAACCATTTGCCTTGGTGAATATCTCCTGCTGGTGGGCTTTTGGGTCCTTTGGACTCGTAACAGTTCTCACCAGCGGGGGCTGCACTCAGGACCTCTTCTTCCCTTCCCGCAGGTCACGTTTAAGAAGACGAAGAGGAGAGTGAAGAAGATTCGCAAAAAAAAAAGCAGTGTGAAAATGGACGAGCTGCTGGCTCATGGACATGAGAGCTCAGTGGACGACTATGGCTCCAGGTGATCCGCTGGTGGTGTGGAGTGGCTGGGCCACCACGCCAGAGGCCGGAGTTTGGTTTGCCCTCTCCCCCCCCCCCCCCACTTCCTTTGTCCCCACCCCCTTCCACGTTGCTGGGTCTCCTTTTCCTCCCATCCCCCCTCCTGCCCACCTCCACTGGATCCCTCACCTATCCCCTTTCTCGTCCTCGTCAATTCATCACCCCCTCCATCCATCACTGCATCCCCTGTCCCACCCTCACTGCAACTTCCCTTCTCCTTCACTTTGGCCCCCCCTCCCTCTGTCCAACCCTTGCCATGCCCCCATCTTCCTCTCTCTGAGCCCTCCCTCATTGCTGCGTCCCCTCTCCCCAAAGTTGATGGGAATGCAGGGAGAATTAAACGGTAGTCAGCACCAGGTTGATGGGCTGATGTTTCTGACACTGAATACGGGTTGACTTGGCTGGATATCCCAGTGCACGCACAAACAATCTGATTTAATCTGACCGTTGGGCCCATCACCTCTCTCCTGTCCCTCTACGAACCGACTTGGCTGTCCTGCCCACTTGTTTCTCCCCTCCACGGCCATCAGTGCCACACCCTCACTAAGGCCTGTTACCTCCTCAGGTCCCGTGGGCGAGGCTGGAAGGTTGATCCCAAGCCGGAGGAGGAGGGGATCGCGGAAGAGACGGAACCGCCCCCAGCTGCAGACCTCCAGTCCACCTCTGACGACGTGCGTGTGGAGAACATGGAGATCAGTGAAGGTGCATGCCTGGGGGAACGAAGCTCCACTTCCTCCGCCCCCCAACCCCCACCCCCCAGCCCTACATCCAATCCCAAATCCGCATCCTCTTCCAAAATTCCACTTCTCATCACCAATGGATGAATCTTTTTCCTTTTACTCACACTTGTTCTGCACCCTCCGCCATAGAACATTGCAGCAGGAACATAGGAAGTAGGAAAAGGAGTAGGCCAAAAATGGCCCATCGAGCCTGCTCCGCCATTCAATACGATCATGGCTGATCTAATTTATGACCTAACTCCACCTACATGCCTTCTCCCCCATATTCCCTAATTCCTCTATCATGTAAAAATTTATCTAACCGAATTTTAAATATGTTTAATGGCTGGAGGCCATTCAGCCCTCAATGTTGTGCCAGCCATCCAAACAAGAGAGAGCCCCTTCCAAAGCCATGGATTCACCTCCTCTGACTTTTCCAGTTTCACGCTTCCGAATTATTCCTCCCATCCCCAGGCTATCTCTCTCTCCCACCACCCCCTCCATCTACACCTCCCGTTGCTTCAGGAAGGCAGCCAACACATTGAAGGATCCATCTAACTCCACCTTGGCCACTCTTTCTTTACTCTCTTCCTCCCCAACACCACCCCTGTCAACTCCATCTACACCTTCTGCTGCCTCAGGAAGGCAGCTGACACACTAAAGAACCCGCTGACCCCCACCCTTCACAGTCTTTCCCCCCCCTCACTCCCTCCAAATCACCTCTTCCCCTACCCCCGTCAGCTCCATCTACACCTCCTGCTACATAGAAAGGCACCCAGCCCATTAAAGTACCAATTCCCTGCATCCCCTCCTTCCCTTTGGCCACTCACTCTTCTCGCTCCCTCCCCTTACTCACCCCTCCTCCCCACTTCTCCCTTGACCCACCAGGAGACTGATGAGGGTGACATCGCACACCATCGGATCCAAGGATGTTTTGTTTCCCGGTTATCAGGCACCTGATTGACCCTTATGCACCTTCCCAACTGACCCCTTTGGGGATCAACTCCATACATCCCTCAAGGTCGCCGCACAGATTGATTGGATAGTTAAGGCCTCGGGGATGCTGGGCTTCATTAATTGGGGAGTTTGAATTCAGGAGTTGAGAGGTCTTGTTACAACTCTACAAATCTGTGTTTTTTAGTTCTGGTCACCTCATTATAGGAAGGATGTGGGAAGCTATGGAGAGGGGGCAGAGGAGATTCACCAGGATGTTGCCTGGATTGGAAAACAAGTCTTATGAGGCAAGGTTGGCAGAGCTGGGACTTTTCTCTTTAGAGCGTAGAAGGAAGGATGAGAGGGGACTTGATCGAGGTTGACAAGATTATGAGAGGCAAAGATAGGGAGGACGGCCAGCACCTGTTTCCCAAGGCAGGATCAGCAAACACCAGAGGATGTCAGTACAAAGTGAAGGGAGGGAAGTTTAGGGGAGACGTCAGGGGTACGTTTTTTAACACAGAGTGGTGGTGGCCTGGAATGGCACTGGGAATGGTGGACCCACTGGAGACTCTTAGACAAGCACGTGGATGAAAGAAAAATGGAGGGTTACGAGGCAGGGAGGAATGAATATATGGGTTGCCATAACATCGAGGGCTAAAGGGTCTGTACCATGCTGCATTGATCTGCCTCCCAACCACTGCACAGTTAGTGCAGCGGTTGGTGCAATGCGATTGCAGGTCCTGCGATTAGGGTTTGAATCCTGGCTGACTGCAAGGAGTTTGTATGTTCTCCCCGTGTCTGTGGGTTTCCTCCCACCCTTCAAAACGTGTGGAGAGTTGTAAGTTAATTGGGTGCGATTGGACATCACGGGCTCGTGAGCCGAAAGGGCGTTACGTCTAAATTTTAAAAATTTAAATGTGGGTTTTTGGGCTGGATTGTGCACCAAACAAATCCTCTCACTGCATCTCAGAGCCCACAACAGTGAAAGGCAAAGTTTTCTGGGTTTGGTTGGAGGGGGTGGAGGTGTTTGAAGTTAGGAGTGGCACGGTTTCACCCCCCACCGTGGCTCGTCGAGCTCACCCTCTGTCCCTGGGTCTCACCTCAGACGAAATCCAGGCCCCCCAGTCGCCGGTGGCCATCGAGGAGGATGAGGCGGAGGCCGAGCTGCAGAAACAGCTGGAGAAACACCGACGCCTGCGGCAGCTCCACAGACAATCGGCCGACAAGGTGGGGGGGGGGGGGGGGGGTTGCAGGTGGGAGGGAGATGGGTGGGAAGGAATTGGGGGGAGGGTGACAGGTTGGGGGGGGGTGAAGGTGGGTGGGGTTGGAGTAAGTTGGGATGGGAAGAGAGGAGGTCTCACCACCCTCCCCCGACCCTGATTAGGGTCTTAGGGAGGGGGATGCATTCACCCATCGAGGGAATGACAGACTCCCCAAACGCTGTGGTGGTTTGTGCCAGAAGGGTCATCGGAGGTGGTGACAGGAGTCTCTGGCAGTGGTTACGGTTGTGGGTCAAGGGTCATATGTGAGGATCATGGAGGTTTCTGGTCCTCACAGTCTGTGTTCCTCATCCCTCAACCCCTTTAGGCGGTGGACTCAATGAAAAAAGAGCGGGCAGTGAGCGCGAGGACGAAGACGCGGATGACCTGGAGAAGAAGGGGGTGATCGTGTTCAACGCCACATCCGAGTTCTGCCGCACCCTCGGTGAGATCCCCACCTATGGGCTGGCTGGAAACCGGGAGGAGCAGGAGGAGCTGCTGGTGAATCTCTGCCTGGGACTAATTCTTCCCCCTCCCCCCTTTTCCCTTTCCCCCCTCCCTTTGCCCCCCTCCCCTTTCCCCCTCCCCCTCCCCCTTTCCCCCTCCCCCTTTCCCCCTCCCCCTTTCCCCCTCCCCCTTTCCCCCCTCCCCCCTTTCCCCCTCCCCCTTCCCCCCCTCCCCCTTTCCCCCCCTCCCCCTTTCCCCCCCTCCCCCTTTCCCCCCTCCCCTTTCCCCCCCACCCCCTTCCCCCCTCCCCTTCCCCCCTCCCCCTTTCCCCCCTCCCCCTTCCCCCTCCCCCTTCCCCCCTCCCCCTTTCCCCCCTCCCCCTTTCCCCCCTCCCCCTTTCCCCCCTCCCCCTTTCCCCCCTCCCCCTTTCCCCCCTCCCCCTTTCCCCCCCCCCTCCCCCCCCCCTTTCCCCCCTCCCCCCTTTCCCCCCTCCCCCTTCCCCCTCCCCCCCCCTTCCCCCCTCCCCCTTCCCCCTCCCCTTTCCCCCCTCCCCCTTTCCCCCCTCCCCCTTTCCCCCCCTCCCCCTTTCCCCCCCCTCCCCCTTCCCCCCTCCCCCTTTCCCCCCCTCCCCCTTTCCCCCCTCCCCCTTTCCCCCCTCCCCCTTTCCCCCCTCCCCCTTTCCCCCCTCCCCCTTTCCCCCCTCCCCCTTTCCCCCCTCCCCTTTCCCCCCTCCGCCTTTCCCCCCCTCCCCCCTTTCCCCTCCCCCTTTCCCCCCCTCCCCCTTTCCCCCTCCCCCTTTCCCCCCTCCCCCTTTCCCCCCTCCCCCTTTCCCCCCTCCCCCTTTCCCCCCTCCCCCTTTCCCCCTCCCCCTTTCCCCCTCCCCCTTTCCCCCTCCCCCTTTCCCCCTCCCCTTTCCCCCTCCCCCTTTCCCCCCTCCCCCTTTCCCCCTCCCCTTTCCCCCTCCCCCTTTCCCCCTCCCCCTTTCCCCCCTCCCCCTTTCCCCCCTCCCCCTTTCCCCCCTCCCCCTTTCCCCCCTCCCCCTTTCCCCCCTCCCCCTTTCCCCCTCCCCCTTTCCCCCTCCCCCTTTCCCCCTCCCCCTTTCCCCCTCCCCCTTTCCCCCTCCCCCTTTCCCCCCTCCCCCTTTCCCCCCTCCCCCTTTCCCCCCTCCCCCTTTCCCCCCTCCCCCTTTCCCCCCTCCCCCTTTCCCCCCTCCCCCTTTCCCCCTCCCCCTTTCCCCTCCCCCTTTCCCCCTCCCCCTTTCCCCCCTCCCCCTTTCCCCCCCTCCCCCTTTCCCCCCTCCCCCTTTCCCCCCTCCCCCTTTCCCCCCTCCCCCTTTCCCCCCTCCCCCTTTCCCCCCTCCCCCTTTCCCCCCTCCCCCTTTCCCCCCTCCCCCTTTCCCCCTCCCCCTTTCCCCCCTCCCCCTTTCCCCCCTCCCCCTTTCCCCCCTCCCCCTCTCCCCCTTTTCCCATCTCCTTCCCCCCTCCCCCCTTTCCCTTCTCCCCTCTCCCCCTTTCTCTCTCTCAACCTGCTGAGCTAATGGTTTGTCGAACCTCCACAGGATTTCGAGGTTGAGGACAAGGAGTCATCAGATGGTGAGATGGAGCTGGACCGGGATGAGACTGTGGGCTGGAGCACGGTCAACCTGGACGAGGAGAAGAAGCAGCCAGAGGTGAGTATGTTTAGGATGGCGGAGAAAACCCACTCCCCTGTGAATTGGGAGGTGCCAGATGGGATTGGCAGTTCTGGTCTCCGGCACCGGGAGCACCTTGCATGGTTCTGATCTCCATTTCCCTGGGTCAGACCACACTAGGAGCACCATGTACTGTTCCTGTTCTCTGTATCCCTGGGTCAGACCACACCGGGAGCACCGTGCAAAGTTCTGATCTCCATTTCCCTGGGTCAGACCACACCGGAGCACCATGTACTGTTCTGGTCTCCGTATCCCCAGGTTAAATTTGAAGCCACCTTCCTGGCTTCTCTTTGGTTAATGTGACGTGGGAATTGTCCCATATCCAAACTCCCTCACACACAAACCCCACTAGTCGCTTTCCTTTTGCTGTTTGGAGGAGCCCCCCTGCGCTGAAGGACAATTCCTTCACCTTCCTGTGGTTTCTGTGTGTTACTGACCCGCGCCTCTCTTTTCTCTTTCCCCCCCCCCCTCCCCCCCCACTCACCACTCCCCATTCTCTCTGCCCCCCCACCCCCCCCTCCAGTTCCTAGCCACATCCACCACCATCCTGGATGAGGAGCCCATCGTGAACTGCGGTCTGGCAGCAGCTCTGCACCTCTGCAGGAACAAAGGTGGGTCGACTTGTGCAGGGCTGCGAGCACAGGAGCTGCAAAGGCCGCACTGGAGCAGGGTTGCAGGGGCTGTGAGAGGGGCATAGGTAGCAGGGCTGCACTGGAGCCGGCAGGGTCTGCAGAGCTGCAAGAGGGCAGGAGAGACAGGGTTCCACTGGAGCAGCCAGGGCCCCACAGCAGTGCACTGAAGCAGGAAGGACCTGCAGGGCTGTGTTGGGGCTTCCCAGCATAGCACCGAGCTCCAGAAATGGTCGGTGCAATCCCTGGGCCTTCTTCCTGTGACTGCGGGGATCCCCTCCGGCTGCTGCAGTTTCCTCCCTCCCGTGTCCCGAACACGCGCAGGTCAGCCACTGTGAACTGCCCCTCACAGAAAGTGGAGGCTGTTGATGGCCTAGGATGTGGTTGGGATTACCTACGCAGTGAACAATGGGGCCAAAGGATACGGAGGGTCCTCTACAAGATCTCTGAAGTTGCAAACAAGGTGCTTGAGATGTTTACATTCACAAGTCAGAGAATGGAAAAAGAGGGTCACAAGGAAGGAAGGCTGAAGACAAAATGAGACGGGGATGGACCCACAAAGGCGGGGGGGAGAAGGCTGGAGTGAGGAGGAAGTGAGGTCAGAGCGAGGAGAGGCAGAGCTCGATGGGACAGAGCAAGGAAGGGGGACATCCTGACCGAGGGGTGGTGGGGTCAGAGCGAGAAGGGGGAGAGGTCCAGAGTGACAAGGAAGAGGAGAGTCTGGACCCTTGATGGGGGGGTGGGGGGAGGCTGAAGTGAGAATGGATGGAGTGAGGAGGAGAGGGTGGATAGGTTGGGCCTTTCACAGCCAGGGGGGGGGGGGGGAAGAAGGCAGGGACAACGTGATTGGCGTGGGGGCAGGAATGAATGAGCGACATCCCCCTCTCCCTGGTGACGGGTCTCTTGGTTTCCCCACTTCTCCCCTCTCAGGTCTGCTTGACACCACCATGCAGAAAGTGGCCCGGGTCCGATCATCAGTCAAGACCCTCCCCTCCACTGTCTATGCCATTGAAGATAAGATGTAAGTTGCTGGTACATCATGCAGAGCTCAAAGACCAGAGCTCTGAGCCCCAGGGGTGGGAGGTGGTAGAGGGGTGATGAAAGCAGGTTTATTCAGCCAAGCCAGGAGTGTTGGGTAAGATCACACCGGTCAACAAATTTTTTTAAAGGTTTGCTTCCTGGAAAAAAAAAATGGGGGATTAACAACTTCAAGCTGAACATGATCGTAATTTCAGATTTGCTGCATTAAGTTGGAAGTTGGAAAAACATTAACTTTTATTGAATTTAGCATGTTTAACCGCATAATGATGCTGACACCTTGTGTTAGTTCAACTGACCTAAAAATGTTTGACCGCTGATTTTCATTTGTACTCAGCATCTGATGCCTCTCGCTCCAGCATCCAACAATAATTGGCTGGCACTGCTGGATTCCAGTTGCCCCGATACTGCTTTTCCTTTTTTTTGAAAATTTTATTTAATATTTTCAAATTACACAAAAAAAGCATACAACCATAACTATATTCCCTCCCCCTTATAACCCCCCAAAAGCAAAAAAAAACAAAAAAACCTCTCCCCAAAACCTTACAAAACACATATCAAATATTCCCTGATCGAGTGCCACTTCACAATTATTTAATTTCTATAACCATACATTTCAAATATAAAGCCCACATATCAATGAAAAAGGAGTAATTATTTCTTACATTATGATATCTATGCAAACTTTATTGTACATCATTCTTCCATGGAACTGCTATACATTTTCTTGCCACTGCTAATCCTAATCTTAAAAAAGCCAAATATGGTTTGGGCATTTTTGAATCAACAAATGGAAACATTAACATAACCCAACAAACATAGCCTTGGATCCAATCGAATATCCATTTTAAACAAATCTCTCAAAAATTTTATTATCTTCTCCCAAAAAATTTAATTTTCTTACACAACCAAATTGAATGTACAAAAGAACCTTTTTGCTCTCTACATCTAAAACATAAATCTGTTGTGCTAAATCCATATCTCCTCAATTTCTCAGGGGTTAAATATAATTGATGCAAAAAATTATAATTAACCATATTATATCTCACATTATAATGACCATTCCTCCCATGTCAAAACAATATTTAAATCTTTTTCCTATTTCTCCTTAACTTTATACACATCCACTTTTTCCATTTTTTCCTGCCACAACCTATACATATCCGAAATAAAACCCTTTTCATTTTTATCTGCAAATAATAATTCAAATTTTGTTTGACTAGGTAAATTTATTTCTTTTGCATAACTCTTTAAAAATTCTCAAAATTGATAATAAACAAAGAATTTGACACAATACCATATTTTTCTTGTAAACTTTTAAATGAGCAAAACTTCCTTGCAAAACTTCCCTGCTTCAAAACAATCTATAACATTAACTATTCCTTTAAAATTCCCAATTTTTAAAATAAGAACTATTCAATGAAAAAGGAATTAATTTATTCTAATATAATGATGACCTTATCGAAATTATCCCTTTAGACCCTATAACAAATTATCCCTTTAGACCCTATAACTAAATTACGATTATACCAAATATTCATAATATGTTGTAAAATGGGTAATTCAAATTCTTGTAATGCTAAAGGATTCCATTTATAAATAAAATACTTAATATTATCTAAGATTTGATCCATCTCTATCTTTGCCCATCTCGGAGATTGTTCAATATCAAATAATCTGTTAATAAACTTTAACTGTGCTGCCTCATAATAATTATAAAAACAAGGTCGTTGCAAACCACCTAATTCATAATGCCAAGTCAATTTTTGTAAAGAAACCTTCAATAATTTACCTTTCCTTAATTTTTTTTGGTAGCTTACAGGGAATAGACTGAAAAAGATATTATACTCGAGGATAAATTATCATCTTTATACAATTCACTCTTCCTATTAACATCAATGGCAAATCTTTCCACTTATCTAAATCAATTTTAACTTTATTTAATAAAGATACATAATTCAAGTTAAATAATTCATGATAATTTTTATTTACAACTACTCCTAGATACTTAATTTTATTGGACCATCTAAATTTGGTAATTTGTCTACAATCTGTATAATCTTCTTCCTTCCGCTATTAGTAAAATCTCACTCTTTTCCCAATTAACTTTATATCCCAATAATTTCCCATACTATTCAATAAGTCCTGTAATGACTTTAATGAAACTTTTGGATTTTTTAAATATATTAAAACACCATCCGTAAATAAACTAATTTTATATTCATTTTCCCTCACTTTAATTCCCCTAATAGTAAAATCTTGCCGAACCACCTGAGCTAAAGGTTCAATCACCAAAGCAGATAATGCAGGAGAAAGAGGACAACTCTGTCTTGTAGAGCAAGACAAATTGAAAGATTTTGAAATCTGACCATTCGTCATTACTCTTCCCATATAAAGCCTTTACCCAACCTCTTAAAAAAAAACGGACCAAAATTAAATTTTTCCAACACTTCAAACAAAAACTTCCATTCAACACGGTCAAATACTTTCTCAGCATCTAAAGATACAACCATTGGCTGATTATTTTGTGTTTTGCCACATTAATTAATGAAATCAATTTAACTATATTATTTGCTGAATATCTACCTTTAACGAAACCTACTTGATCAATATGCACCAATTTCGGCAGATAATCCGCCAACCTATTCGCCAAAACTTTCGACCCCAATTTATAATTGTTTAATAATGATATCGGTCTATAAGATGATACTTTTAAAGGATCTCTTTTTTTTTGGTATAACTGTAATCAATGCTCTTGAGATTCTGGAATAAAACTGACCGCACCAAGGAAGACCGTCCGAGTGCAAATACAGAAAATGAATTTTCAATGACACGTGGCACTTGGTGGTTTTCGAAGCTTGAAGCAGATTGTCAATCAGCTGGATGTAGTTTGGATCTCTGTAGTTGCCAAGAAAATTCCCATCAATATATTTAAATGCCTTCCATGCTATTCTGACTAAGCATGCCTAGGCCTAAGGCAACATTTGCATAGTACCTGCACCGGGTGCATGCCCAGGTGTGCTTGGACTGACCAAGGCAGCTTGCCTTGTGGGTAATGTATTAGTAGACAAAGTATGACAGGAAATTACAAAAATGGGCTAGATCTAAAAATTGGTATGTGATAGGAGAATTTTACGGCGATTTTCGTGACCAGCAGCCCCAGATCCAGATCCATAAAATACACCCAATACTATTCAGGAAGCAAAACCTTCATTGTCCAGTGTCATCATAGCAGGAAAGATCACCAGATCCCACCCAGTGCTGCTGGATAGAGGACGTTACAGCCCGCGATTTCTCTGATTCACCCCCCCCCCCCTCCTTTTCTCCAGCTCAGCATTCACAATTAAGGTTTGCCTTTCCTCTTCTGACCAATTATGGCTGGTTCATCTATGCTCCTCCCCCTGACCTTCCTCCCTCCTTCCCTCTCCACAGCCTTTTTATTTCAGGAACCAGCCTGCCCTTTGCTCATCCTTCAAGAAGGGCTCAGGCCTGAAATGTCGGTGATGTATCTTCACCTCAAGACTGGCCGAGTTTCACTTTTGTGTTTTTACCCCAAAGATCGAACCCTTTCCTCCCTCACCCCCACCCCTCTCACACCCTCACCTCTCTATTTTCCCTACATCCTCTCCAAGGGTCTTTTGAACCAACTATTGTACCAGCCTCCACCTCCGACAATATATTCCATGCACTCATCTCTGCGTGTAAACCTTTCTCTGCTCCCCTTGAGCCGATGCCCTCTGGGATCAGCTGTTGTACCCGGCACAGAGATGCAGTCTGAAGGGCCTGTTCCCCGCTGGCTGGCACCCCCCCCACCCCCCGGTATGTGAGTCACAGGCACTGATGGGAGGTGTGTTGCCGCAGGTTGATCGATGACAAGTACAGTCGGCGTGAGGAGTACCGCGGCTTCACGCAGGAGTTCAAGGAGAAGGAGGGCTACCGGCCAGACGTGAAGATCGACTACGTTGACGAGTCGGGGAGGAGGCTTACCCCGAAAGAGGTGAGGGGCGAGCTCCGGGCCGGGGACGAGATGGGTTGAGCAAACCTGGGTGAGGGGTGGCCCGGTAAAGGTTGTACCACTGGCATCGATCCGCAGGAGGAAAGCACAAATGTCTGCAGGCACTGTAAAATTGCTGGAATAGCATTGTGTTCTTACTTCAATCATGGTGACTGCCGACTTTCCTCTTTTATACCTGTCTGCTGCAAAATTTTTGCAAGGGATGCCGTTCCCAATCTCTGCAAGGGATGCCGTTCCCAATCTCTGCAAGGGATGCCGTTCCCAATCTCTGCAAGGGATGCCGTTCCCAATCTCTGCAAGGGATGCCGTTCCCAATCTCTGCAAGGGATGCCGTTCCCAATCTCTGCAAGGGATGCCTACATTTTGCTCGTATCTCGTTGAAGGGCTCAACCCCAAAACTTTGGTTATATATCTTTATTTTGTTTCATAAAGTCCACTGTTTGACCTGCTGAGTTTCTCCAGCATTGTGTTTTTACTTCAATCACTGTGTTTTCACAATCAGGATTTATTGTCATGAACAAGTCATGAAATTTGGTTTTTTGCAGCAACATCACAGGGCAAACACTCATAACCATTTTACAACATTTACTATTAAAAAAATAACAATAATAATGCACAAAAAGTCAGGCCATGTCTTTGGTTCATTGTCCGTTCAGGAATCTGGTGGCAGCGGGGAAGAAGCTGTCCTTGTGCTGCTGGGTGCTCGTCTTCAGGCTCCTGGACCTTTTTCCTGATGGTAGCAGAGTGAAGAGGGCATGGCCTGGGTGGTGGTGGAACTTTGAGGATAAAGGCTGCTTTTTTTAAGACTCCGCCTCATGTCGATGTCCTTGATGGAATCTGTGATGTCACAGGCCGAATTAACCACACTCTGGAGTTTATTCTTGTTCTGAGAGTTGGCGCCTCTATACCAGACAGTGATGCAACCCACCAGAATGCTCTCCACGGTACAACTGTAGAAGTTTACAAGGTGACGTCCCGAATCTCCTCAGTCACCTCATAAAGGATATCCGCTGGCAGGCCTTCTTCATGACTGCATCAACTGTCATTACTCCTGTCTCCTGCAACACTCTGCAAAATTTCTTCGAGTGATGTTGAGAATGTTTCAGGCATTGGTGAAGCCAAGTCTGGAATATTGTGTGCAGTTCTGGTCTCCAAATTAGAGGAAGGAGATCAATAAGGTAGAGAGGGTGCAAAGAAGGTTTAAGAAAATGCTGCCCAGATTGCAGTATCTTTAATATGGAGAAAGATTGAGTAAATTGGGTCTTTATTCATTGGAGCGTAGAAGGTTGAGGGGGGATTTGATAGAGGTATTTAAAATTATGAAGGGAATAGATAGAGTAGATTTGAATAGGCTCTTTCCCCTGAGGGTAGGGGAGAGTCCACGCTGCTGAAGATCCAGCTGCGCTGGGTGGGTCACGTCTCCAGAATGGAGGACCATCGCCTTCCCAAGATCGTGTTATATGGCGAGCTGTCCACTGGCCACCGTGACAGAGGTGCACCAAAGAAAAGGTACAAGGACTGCCTAAAGAAATCTCTTGGTGCCTGCCACATTGACCACCGCCAGTGGGCTGATATCACCTCAAACCGTGCATCTTGGCGCCTCACAGTTTGGCGGGCAGCAACCTCCTTTGAAGAAGACCGCAGAGCCCACCTCACTGACAAAAGGCAAAGGAGGAAAAACCCAACACCCAACCCCAACCAACCATTTTTCCCCTGCAGCCGCTGCAACCGTGTCTGCCTGTCCCGCATCGGACTTGTCAGCCACAAACGAGCCTGCAGCTGACGTGGACTTGTACCCTCTCCATAAATCTTCGTCCGCGAAGCCAAGCCAAAGAAAAAGGGGAGATTGGAATGAGGGGTTATAAGTTAAGGGTTAGGGGGCAATACTTTAGGGAGTAATATAAGAGGAAGCTTCTTCACTCAGTGGCTGAGTGGAATGACCTTCCAAAAGGGATGGTTGAGGCAGGGTCAATTTTGTCATTTAAGAGGAGGTCACATGGATGTGAGGAGGTTAGAGGGTTATGGGCAGGGAGTGGGAAGGTGGAACTAGTTGAGTTTCACGTAAATCTGTGCGGACTAGAAGGGCCAATATGGCCTGTTTCAGTACTGTAGATTGTTATATGGTTATAATGTCTACCCTGAAGAAATTCTCCTTTGCTCCCCGCAGGGAGTTCCGTGGGATTCTCTCTCACAGCTCCCCATCGGTAGTCCCTGCTTCTCTCAAGACCTACAACCATATGCCCGCCCGGACTCACTTCTACTGCCATGTTGTCTTCCTCGCCTCTACCTCTTGGCTTCCAGCTCTGGTCCCAGCACTTGTGTTTTTGCATTGATCTGCAGATTATAATTAATGCATAAAAGTACTGAAGAAATTTAGCAGCTCCCACAGCAGCTCCTTCTCAATTCAGGCACCCGCCGGCTTTCTACAGACCTTGAAGAAGGACTTGGTCTCTAAACGTTGGTGAGAGATCTTTACCTCCTAGGACCTGCTGGGTACCTTCAGCACCTCCTTGGTTTTTTTTAAACCCCAATCTGCAGACTTTCGCGTTTCATGACTTTCACCATGAAGGTGTGTAAACTGACGTGTTTTTTCTCTCCAAAAAATAGACGTATTTGCAAAGATACATAACCAGTATTTCAGGCCTGAGCACTTCGTTCGAGGCATGGGCAGGATGTAGGCAGGCGGCTGCCGGGGGAGGAGGGAAGAAAGGGCACAGATCAACAGGTAAAGGGGGTGGGGGGGTGGAGGTAGGTGAAACACAGGATTCTGTGGACACTGGTGGTTAGAGACTCAGCAAAGGTGAAGATACATCACCAACGTTTCGGACTGGAGCCCTTCAACAAAATGTGGGGGAACATGAGAGATGTCTGAACAAAAGGGGGAAGGGGAGAGGGTGGGAGATGATAGATGGGGGGGAAGACTGCAGGAAGGGGGGAGGAGTCTAGGCTAAGTGGAGAGAGAAAGGAACTTGATTGAATAGTTAAGGAATGAAATGGCTAACACGAGGGGGCTTAGTTTTAAGGTGCTGGGGGGGAGTAAGTGGTAGGCTCTTTGAAAAGAGAGGGGTGGGTACATGGAAGGCACTTACCGCAACGATGGGGGAGGCAGGAACTATTACGAGCAGTAGGCGGAACTGAGAAAAATGGAGGGTAATGCAGTTGGGAAATTCTGGGCAGTTATTGGGTCAGCACAATGTGGGCCGAATGCACTGTGCTACAGATTTCTATGTTTGAAGAGAGGGTGCTGGCTTTTGTCATGCGCCACCCTCCCCCAGCGCTGCCTGTGTGGAGTGTGTACGTTCCTTTTGAATCCCAAATGTGGGGTCAACAGAAAGGTGTTGCTCCCACCCGCTGCGGGCCACCACGGAGCTGGATGGCCCATGGGGGAAGATTTCAGGTTCTGCTTGGTCCTGGTGGTGGGTCCTCGACTGGGAGTCTGGCGTTTATCGATCTGGCACCTGTTTCCCCCCCTCCAGGCTTTCCGACAGCTCTCCCACCGCTTCCACGGGAAGGGATCAGGCAAGATGAAGACAGAGAAGCGGATGAAGAAGCTCGAGGAGGAACATGTGAGAGGCTCTGCTCTCCCCTACCCCCTCCTCTCTTGTACCCCCGTCTCTCCCCATCCTGTCCCACTGCTTGCACTCCTGACGTCTCTGCCCCCCTTCTCTCTTGTTCCCACTCCCCCTCCTGCGGCCTCGTACTCCTCCACCCCCTACCCTCAAACCCGGCTACTCATCGGGAACGTTTTCCCCTTCACTCAGCTGCTGCGGAAGATGAGCTCCAGTGACACGCCCCTGGGAACCGTGGCCCTCCTTCAGGAGAAGCAGAAGGCCCAGAAGACGCCTTACATCGTCCTCAGCGGGAGCGGCAAGAGCATGAACGTGTACGTGAGAGGGGAGGGGTCGCGAGGGGAGTCCCTGGCTCCTGGCAGCCCACCCTCCCGGGGCTGGGCTGGGGTGTGTGAAGCTGCTGACACATCTGTCCCCCAGCTCAACCTTTCCGCTGATTGGCTTTGGTTCCCTTTAGCACCGCGGCTGCCTTCCCGAGGGGAGGGGGTTGGTGCTGCACCCACAGCTCACTGTGGTCTTGGTAGATTGGTTCCCGACTCAAGCTGGGAAAGTACAGCAAAACCCCCGTTATCCGGGATTCAAGCAACCGGCAAAAGAAGAATGGCAGAAAATAAATACCGTATATACTTGTGTAATAGTTGGGGGACCAATTTTTCGGAGGTTGGTCGACTGTAATTTTGACAACAGTAAGCTTGGATGGCTGAGACCATGTAGTAAGTCCACGCTTGGTGGGGGTGTCCGGAGCTCTGGAGGGCAGGCAGCTGGGGTGAGAATTCACGGCTGGGGTGCCGGAGCTCGATGATGCCCAGGAGAGAGTCTGTGGGTCAGAGCGTCAGGGCATCAGGAGCTTGGATGGGTCGGCGGTCGGAGCGTAAGGAGCTCCAGTGGGCGGGCAGCTGTGGTAAGGGCCTATGGTTGGGTCATTGGGAGCTCAGATGGGCAGGCAGCTGGGGTAGAAAATAGGGGGACGATCGACTTTTACACAGGTCATACGGAAACTGTGGGGGAGTGGACTATTACACAGTAATATTACATGGTACATACAATAGGCAAAAAAATATGGAGGTTTAAAATTGGCGCATCTCACCGTTAATTCCTCAATCCACACAAGAAGCAATCTCAAGCAACCGCAAAATTCACTTATCCAGCATCTACCAATCCCCATAGGTGCCGGATACCAGGAGTTTTGCCATACTTCAGGATTGGTAACAGGACAAAGATGGAGCTGTGGCGATTTCGGCTTCCACTCTGGTGGATCGCACGGTGCCCAGGGTTCGTTCCTTTGTGACGGGCAGGCGGCTCAGAATGTACGGTCACAGGATGCTCTGCATCGCTTAGTGGGCTTACTGCGCACCACCACCTCCCAGTGCCTTTGGTGTAGAGGCCATGTGGTGAGCACTGGGTGCAAGGCAGGAGGCTATCGGCCTCTCTGTACAACAATGGCCCATCTGCCGCAGGCTTTGGTTCTGCCGTGCTGGTCCTCACAGCCCTCGTTCTTTCTGAAATGCCTCGAACTTTTAAAATCCACCAAAGGAGGGGATAGGGCTGCAGAGATCCACCACTTTCAGTGGGCAAGGCAGGGACTTGTGTAATCTGGACCAGGGCAGCAGTGTCTTGGCCTGCATTCAAGGGGTGGCAATGATTTGGGTGAGCATGCGCTGTGCGTGTTTGGGCCTGCGTTCGGAGGTTGGTGGTGATTTAGCTGACCCCACGCTGTGCGTGTTTGGGCCTGTGTTTGGGGGTGGTGGTGATTTAGTTGATCCCGCTCTGTGCGTGTGTTTGATGACTTTCCTTCTTTTACAGAAACACGATAACCAAATGAGGCTGGAGCTAGGATTGGCCTGGACTCTGGGAGCGAGTGAGCGGGTGTTGGTCTGCAGGGAAGGGAGGGTGTGGTGTTTGTGGGACCTGGTTTCATTGTTGTCCTTTACTGTGTATAGTAATTAAAAAATAATTCCTTTTTACCCAAACGTCTGGTGGCTGTGTGCATAGAGATAGTCTGCAAGCCCCTGCCCCGGGACAGGGAGCACTCGAAAAGATGGCAGTCCTGCTGCGAATGGTGCTTGGAGACCCTCGGGGCGGAGAGGGCCCTTGCTCCAGATAATCAAGCATCTGTCCTCAAATGACCCAGGACCCCTCAGGAGGGCACCAGTTGCTGGGAGCACAACTCAAGAGGGTCCAGTTTCCTCCGCCCTCCAAAAACATATGAGGTTTGGAGTTTGGCAGCACGGGCTGGTGGGCCAGAAGGGCCTGATACTGTGCTGTACACACACCACTCCATCTCTGAAGCAAGAGAGGCACGAGGTCTTGGCAAGGCAGTCTCGCTAACTGGCCCTATCTCCAAACGCTGCTTCTCTCCACAGATGCTGCCTGACCTCCCCACTGAGCCCCACCTGCTCACTCTTCACCGAGGAGTATCCGGGCCAACCCAAACACACACAGGATGACGTCGGACCTGAGCAAAGGATAAGGGAGGGACCAAAAAAAATGGTTGGGCACTGCCCCGCATGGTCCTACTGACTGGTCCTAATGCCGATGATAACAAACAGGCTTTGAACTTCCTGCTAAAGGGGCTGACTTTTTAAAAATCCCGCGACCATGGAGGTCCATGCCCAAGATTGTGGCACCTGTGCTGAGCAGTGTACCACGAGGGGTACAGACTCGAGGGAGTGGTGGACGGGCGCAGGGCACCAGAAATGGTGAGAACGCTCTCCCAGTCGAGGAGCATGGAAGATGACCACACAGGGATGATGACCACGGGAGTGTGCGGCTTCAGGGACACTGGAGGCGAATCCACGGACACTCCACGTTTCTGAAGGGACCGTTTAGCTTCTCTTTCTCCTACTGTCAGGGGCTCTGGGCAGTGCTCACGGCAACTCTGCCTGATGGCAGGGAAAGGTTCCAGGAAATCGTATACATTGGATTGATATTATTACAGGCAGTGCAGTAGTGCAAACACTGTTACACACCAACGATTGGGTCTGAATCCGGCACTGTCTGTAAGGAGTTTGCTCATTCTCCCCATGTCTGTCTGGGGTTCCTCCCACCCTTGAAAAACGTACTGAGGATATAGGTCGATTGGGTGGCACGGGCGTGTGCGCCAGAAGGGCCTGTTACTGTGCTGTGTGCTTGAATTTTATATAGGGAACCTCAAACCTTTTTTGGCTGGGCTCCCTCCTGCGGCATCCACCCACCGAGGAGGTAATCCACTACAGAGCCCCAAGCAACATCCAAGCTGATGGACGACCTGCTTCAAGTCTCCAAAAACCACGTAACATGTCATTGAAGATTCATTTCCTGCGTTCGTACTTGGACGTCTTTCCCGCTGATCTTCGCGCAGTCAGTGACGAACACGGTGAAAAGTTGGACATTGAGACCATGGAAAAGCGGTATTGGGGTCACTGGAATCCATCGGCAAACTATTGTTGGGACACTGACACAAGAGGCATCAGATGCCGAGTACAAATGAAAACCAGCGGCAAAACGTTTTTAGGTTGGTTGAACTAACGCAACGTGTCATGCGATTTAACGCGCTGAATTCAATTTAATGTTTCTCCAACTTGTATGTAACAGCCAATATGAAATTATCTTTAGGTTCAGCTTGAAGTTATTTTATCAAAATCCCCAATTTTTTTTTTCAGGAAACAAACCTTTTGAGATTTGTTGTCCAGTGTGAATGTGGATGAACAGAGGTGCTTTTGGGTTCAAATCAATTCCACACAGGTGAATAGAATAGTTCACAAGGTCAAAGGGACGTTGGGCTTCATTAATAGGGGAATTGAGTTCAAGAGTCGAGAAGTCATGTTGCAGCTCTACAGATCTCTAGGAAGACCACACTTACTGCGTTCAGTTCTGGTCACCTCATTACAGGAAGGATGTGGAAGCTAGGGGGAGGGTGCAGAGATTTACTCGGATGTTGCCTGGATTGGAAAATTAAGTTTTACGAGGCAAGGTTAGCAGAGCTGGGACTCTTTGGAGTGTGGAAGAATGAAGTTTGATCGAGGTCGACAAGATTACGAGAGGCATAGATAAGGTAGATGGCCAGGACCTGTTTCCCAGGTCAGCGAACACCAGAGGACACACGTACAAGATGAAAGGAGGGAAACATCAGGGGTAAGTTTTTTCTACACAAAGTTGTGAGGGCCTGGAATGCCTTGCCAGGGTGTGGTGGTGGAGGCTGAAACATTGGGGGAATTTAAGAGATGCTGGCCAGAATACCCCGATTTAAAGCTGCCTCTTCTACCCAAATGCTTCTGTCGGGAGGCCACTTGAAAGAGCCTGACACGGCTTGGAGGAGACTCGCCAACCTTCCTCCGGGAGATATCTCCGCATTCAAGCAGTCCCTCGAAGCATCTGGATGCAGCCACCTGAAAGGAACTGCTAGGGGATGGGCTGATGACAATCAGCTGGTGACCCAAATCCCCGCTGCCTGACAGGCCTCCCCACCACCCCTGCCCTGACGTCCCTCACTGACTGGAGCCGGAGTGCACTCCAAGTTGCCTCTCCTGTAGAGAGAAGGGCAGGTGAAACAAACAGGGGCTTGAGGATTTTTATTTACACCAAAATCAAGTCGCTCTCTCCCTGCTAGATGACGGGCACGTCCGGTCAGGATTCATCATCACCCCCCCCCCCCCCCCCCACCCCCAACCAGCAACGTTTCACCTGTTGAATGGTGGGTGGTGAGGTGCTGTCGGTGGCCTTCCCGCAACTCAAACCAATGCCAGCAGTCCACATCCAATCCACCCTAGCAGGAGTTTGGGTGGGGAGTAGATTCCTAGTTCAAATCCCGCCAGCCAGAGCAGGAGAGGGGAGTGCCTTCGGTCCCTGGCAGGGGGTTGCATGCCAGCTCTGCCCTGCATCTGGCACACCCTCTCAGCACCACCTCTCCGGCAGGTGAAGCTGCCAGGGTGCTTCCCCACCCTGGGACTGAAAGCAGGATGGGGGGAACGAAGCAAGTCCTCCCTGGAAAGGGGCAGTTGTCCAACAGATGGATTCTGGTCCAAAACATCTGCACGCTGTTAATACTGGGTTAGTGCAGCACCAGAGGCGCCCCGCCAACGTCTCCACTCACTCTCTCTCCCCCTCCTCTGCGTCTCTCTCCTCCTCATCGCTCTCCCAGTCCTGATAGTTTCTGCGGTTTGTGTTCACAAAGAGGTCCCCGTCGTCGTCCGAATTCTCCTCTGCCTTGCCTTCCACCTCCTCCTCTGACCCTCGACTGCGGAGCTCTCTCTTGGGGTGACTGGCAGGGGGAGGGAATAGGGGGATCGTTAGAGGCCGCGGTATGAAATCAGCCCTAAACTGGCATCCCTGCGAGGGGAGCGGGGGAAGAAGCGAACTCCCCTGTGGAGCACGCAGTGGGACGGGGGAGCAACGACCCAAGCGGGAGGTTCACTGGACAAATGTCTGTGGGAAGAGGACTCACGAGACAGCATGCAGAGAGGGAAATGCCAGTCCTCCCACCTGGGAGCCGGTTCTGCGGGATTGAACAAGAAGGTCAGAGGGGTTGGGCTGGGCGGTGTTTGGGAAGGAAAAGAAGGCATTGCATCGTCTCATGGTTAATGAAGAAAGTTGAGGTTGCGCTGGAAGAAACTAGTGTTTGGTAGCTGTTATAAATCAGCGCAGCAACAAAGGAAAAAGGAGCAGAAGGGGCCCCGTTGAGGCTGCCCCGCCATTCCATCGTGGCTAATTACTATCCATTCACCTGCCTTCTCCTTGATTCCTCATCAAGAATGCATCTCCCTCCTTAAATATCCCCAATGACCCGTCCTCCACAACAAATTCTACAGGTACACCCCTCCCCCAACTTCCAAAGGGACATTTTTGTGTTCTGAGTCTCCCAGACTCAGACTCCCCAACCACACAGGCTGTCCACTCAATCCAGGCTTCTCAGCATTTGACAGGCTTCAATGAGATTTCCCACCACCTCATTCTTCCAAACCCCCTGCCAGTAAAGTCCCAGCGCCTTCAAACGCTCCTCATACAAAAACCCTTTTCACTCTGGGGATAATCCTTTAAAACCTTCTCTGGATCCTCTTCAATGCCAACTCGTCCTTCCTTGATATGGAGCCTAAAACTGCTCAATACTCCCATGTGTGATCCAGCCAATGCTTTCTAATGCCTCAACATCACATCCCTGCTTTTCTATTCCCTCGATTCCGTTTGCCTCCCCTCTCAAATTCCCGGGTGGGGGGGGGGGTCAACATCTCTGAGGATCCATCTTGAAGCCTCGACGTCGATGCGATCACGAACAAGGCTCGCCAGCAGCTACACTTCGTGAGGTGCCTCAAGGAGATTTGGTCTGTCATTGAAAACTCTCATAAACTTCTACAGGTGGACCGTGGAGAGCATTCGGACTGGTTAAATCACTGCCTGGTATGGAGACGCCAACTCTCAGGACAAGAATAAACTCCAGACGGTTGTTAACTCGGCCTGCGGCATCACAGGCACCAGACTCCACTCCATCGAGGGCATCGCTATGAGACAGTTTCTTAAAAATAGCAGCCCCTATCCTCAAAGATCCCCACCATCCTCTTCCCTCTGCTACCCTCGGGGAAAAGGAACAGGAGCATAAAAACAAGCACTCAGCAGCACAAGGACAGCTTCTTCCCTGCTGCCATCAGATTCCTGAACGGACAGTGAACCGAAGACGCGCCCTTATTTCAATGTGGTTTATGTAAACGTTCGCACTGTGAATGTTGTGACGTGCTCATGGCAATAAATTCTGATTCTCAACAAGCAAAGTGACCTTTGGGGAGTCTCGCACGAGGACTACCAAGTTCCCCTGCGCTTCTGAACCTGATGCCCATTTAGACAACAGCCTACAACTTTAATCCTTCCTCCAAAGTGCATGATTCTCAACATTGTACTCCCTCTGCCACTTCCTCGTCCAATCTCCTAACCTGACCTAGATCTTCTACAGACTCTGCTTCTTCAACACTCCTGGCCCCTCCTCTGATCTTTGTATCACCTGCAACCTTCGCCACAAAGTTAATCCATCAAATCTTTTTTCTTTCCATTTGCATCCCACTTTTAAGTGCTCCCCATGCCATCAGTGCTCTGTGATTAGTCAGGGATTGCTTAAGGTGGGATGTGGGTGGAAAGAAAAAGTTTGAAAATCACTGTTTCAATCGTCCCTTGTTATGTGCAGAGTTTCAGAACTCCAAATACACCAATGACAATTTTTCTCAAACAAAATATTTCAATAACAATTGGGTTGAGAGCAGTGATACTCAACCTTCCCACTCACATCCCACCTTAAGCAATCCCTGACTAATCACAGAGCACTGATGGCAGAGTGGGATGTGAGTGAAAAAAAAGTTGGGAACCTCTGCTCCAGACCCAATTGTCACTGAAATATTCGGCTTGAGAAAATTGTCATTGGCCCATTTCCTTTGGGAGCTCTGAAACCCTGCACATAACAAGTCCACGAGAGATGATTATAACAGTGGTTTTCAAACTTACCCACATCCCACCTTAAGCAATCCCTTACTAATCACAGAGCCCCAATGGCAGAGGGATTACTTAAGGTGGAATGTGAGAGGTTGAGAACCACTGCTCTAATCCATGTGATGGTAAAGTTGTGCAAGTCATTGGTGAGGCCAAATTTGGAGTATTGTGTGAAGTTCTGGTCACCAAACTAAAGGAAAGACTTCAACTAGATAGAAAGAGGGTAGAGAAGATTTATCATGAATGTTGCTGGGACCTGAGGAACTGGGAAAGGTTCAACAGGTTAGGATTTTTTTCCCCTGGAATGTAGAAGAATGAGGGGAGATTTGATAGAGGTGTTTAAAATTATGAGGGGGTAGACAGAGTAAATGTAGGTTGGCTTTTTTCCATGGAGTGTAGGTGAGATACAAACCAAAGGACACAGGTTAAGGGTGAATGGGGGAAAAGTTGAGGGGGAACTTCTTCACACAGAGCGTGGTGGGAGTGCAGAAAGAGCTGCCGGCTGAGGTGATGAGTGTGGGCTCAATTTTAACATTAAGAAGAATTTGGACAGGTCCATGGTTTGGAAGGGGTTGTAGGGATATGGATTGTATGCAGGTCAGTGGGACCAGGCGGAATAATAGTTCGGCATGGACTAGAAGGGCTGAAGGGTCTGTGTACTGTGCTGTGGTGTTCTATGGGTCTATTGTCCAAATCAGTGGCATACAAAGTGTCGCACAGGTGGGTTACTCACCCGTCGAGACCCTCTGGTTCTGAGAAGCTGGCAGGCCTTGAGGGGGAGAAAAAGCAGAGGGATCAGAGGCTGGGGTAGTGGGGGGGGGGGGGGGGAATATAGTGCAACTGGTTCGACCACCTCCACCACACCGAATCCAGCCCGTTGGCAGGATGGAGAGAGAGCAAGGTCAAGGGCAACAGTCCCTTGAACACCACACGCCCTCTCTCCCAGCCCTGTCCTTCACGGAGATCCTCTCACCCTCATCCTGCCCAAGGAGTGGCCCCCCCCATCACCTCCCCCAGGAGTGACCACTTTCCCGACAGTGACCCCCCCCCCCCACGGTGACCTCTTTCACATCTCTCCCCGAGTCACCCCTCCACCCTCGTGACCCCTCTCCTACAGTGACCTTCCCCTAATCACCCCTCCTCTTCCCTGTGACCCCGGTCTCAGTGACCTCTCCATTACTCACTCCCCTCCCCATGACCTCTCCTGGTCACCTTTCCTTTTCCCATGACCCCTCCTGGTCACATTTCCTTTTCCCATGACCCCTCCCCCAGACAGCCCTCCTCCTCCCCATAATCCTCCTCCAACAGTGACCCCTCCCCTAGTCACCCCTCCTCCTCCTTGTGACCCCTCCTCTTCCCCGTGACCCTTCTCCCACAGTGAATCCCTCCCCTAGTGTCCCCTCCTCCTGCCCATGACCCCTCCTGGTCACCCTTCCTTTTCCCATGACCCCTCCCCCAGTGACCCTTCCACCAGTCAGCCCTCCTCCTCCCCATAATCCTCCGTGACCCCTCCCCTAGTCACCCCTCCTCCTCCCTGTGACCCCTCTCCCAGTCTCCCCTCCTCCTCCCTGTGACCCCTCTCCCAGTCTCCCCTCCTCCTCCCTGTGACCCCTCTCCCACAGTGACCCCTTCCCTAGTCAACCCCCCTCCCCATGACCCCTCCCCTAGTCACCTCTCCTCTAACCCGTGACCTCTCTCCCACAGAACCCTTCCCCCCCCACAGTGAACTCTGCCCTGTCACCCCTCACGCCCATAGACAGTCCTTTCCCACAGTCATCCCTCCCTGTCAAACCAGTCATCCCTCCTCTCACAGTGACCCCTGCACCCACAGTCATCTCACCACCCCCCCACCCCCCTACGGTGACCCCACCCTGGCCATACCACACTCCTTGCTGCCTCAGCTGCTTGATGTGCTCCCTGTACAGGATGGAGGTAATTTCAGCCTTCACCTTCTCCCCCTCCTCAATTGGGTCGACGATCAGGAAGTCTCCTGCAGAGGAGATGGGGATCAAACCAGATGGTCACTCAGGGCGTGGTCAGAGAACAGGGTGCCCAACGAGTGAGGGGCAGGCACCAGTCCCCCGCAGCATTTGTACTGTCCACACCATCCCCCTCCCCTCTCCAGATTAGTGGCAGTGGGGAAGAGTGGTGGCTGATAGAGGGTAAAGTTAGAACATCAACAGCGAATGACTCGTTAATGAGACAGGGTCAGAGAGAAGCTCCCTCTGCACGGTCCCATCACACACTCCCAGAGTCAGACACAGAGTGAAGCCCCTCCGCACTGTCCCATCACTCACTCCTGGGGTCAGACACAGAGTGAAGCTCCCTCCGCACTGTCCCATCATTCACTCCCAGGGTCAGACACAGAGCGAAGATTCCTCTACACCGTCCCCTCACATACTCCCGGAGACAGACACAGAGTGAAGCTCCCTCCGCACCGTCCCATCTCACACACCTGGGGTCGGACACAGAGAGAAGCTCCCTCCGCACCTTCCTGTCACACACTCCTGGGGTCAGACACAGAGTGAAACTCCCTCCGCACCGTCCCATCACACACTCCTGGGGTCAGACACAGAGTGACGATCCTGCCACAGTTGGTGGGTGTATGGAGGGTCACATGTTCCGAGCCGCCATGAACAGTCCCAACAGTCACCTCGTTTGATCCAGATGTTCTTGCGGAACTTGGTGGGCATGCTGGCCAGGAAGCGCTCGCCACGCTCCGTCTCTACCTCGTGGAGGTTATTCCCCGGTGTCCTCACCACCTGCAGGGCACAGTGGGAGAGCTGAGAGAGGAGTGGGTGAGGGGGAAGGGAGGAGGAGAGGAGGTAAGTGAGTAGAGAGGAGGGTGGGGTAGAAGGGGAGGATAGGGAGGGGATGGAAGGGGAGATGAGGGATGGGGAGTTGGGAAGAAG
The DNA here is from genome assembly GCF_036971445.1 of Narcine bancroftii. Taxonomy (NCBI): domain Eukaryota; kingdom Metazoa; phylum Chordata; class Chondrichthyes; order Torpediniformes; family Narcinidae; genus Narcine; species Narcine bancroftii. Next base: position 67,173,040 of record NC_091476.1, read on the forward strand.
AGGGAGGGGAGGAGGGAAAGGAGAGGAGATGGGGTTAGGGTTGGAGAAGGGAGGGGAGAGGGTTGGAGAGGGAGAGCGGAAGGGTTAGGGTTGGAGGAGAGGTGTAGGTAGGGGAGGAGGGCAGAAGGACACCCCACCCCCTCGTTGGAAGAAACCCACCTGCCCCAGCACCTACCCAGGGTGGGGGGGCCCCCAGAAAGATCCACGTCCCGATTAAACCAGGGATGGTAAACATGGTGGACGTGGCTCCAACAAAGTCCGGCAGGAAACACAAACGCGGCAGCTGGGTGAAGCAGCCTCCGTGGAGTGAAAAGGATATCTTTTTGGGTCGGGACCCTGCCCTCCATCCACACTTCTTGCTTCCTCAGGATAGCCAACATGTTACAGGTCTAATCCCACCCTCCTGCCTGGAGAAGATTAATGAGTGTCCGCTGTGATCAGGCTCCTTATTGAGCCTCACACTGTATTCTCTCTAACACTGCTCTTATATGTGTCTGCATGATGTGAAAATGGTGGCGCTGTCTCTGGTAGGCCTCCGTGTCATTCCTTGGGGATGCTGACAGCCAGGAATTTGAAGTCCTTGACCCTCCACCCTGCTGACCCCTCGATGAGGACTGGGTTGTGTTCCCCTGATTTCCCCCTCCTGAAGTCCAGTCATCTCCTCAGTTTTGCTGACGTTGAGCGCAAGGTTGTTGTCGTTACATTGTTCAATGAGCTGATCCATTCCCCCTCCCCCCCGTACGCTTCCTCATTGCCGTCTGAGATTCTGCTGACGACCGTGGTGTCATCAGCAAACTTCCAGATGGCACTTGAATTGTGCCTGGCCACACAGTCATGGGTGTATAACGAGTAGAGCAGTGGCTGAGCACGAATCCTCAGGGTGTGCCTGTGTTGATCGTCAGTGAGGAGACGATTCCAATTCATACTGACTGGTCTTCTGATGAGAAAGTCAGGGGTTCAGTTGTAGAGAGGGGGGTACAGAGGCCCAGTTTGTAGCTTCTTGACCAGTACAGAGGGAATAATGGTGCTGAAGGCCGAGCTGTAGTCGATGAAGAGCAGCCGTAAGTGTGAGTTGTTGTTTTCAAGGTGATACAGAGCTGAGCGGGGAGCCTGCAATATTGCATCTACTGTGGAGTGATTGTGACAATTGAAGTGGGTCCAGACCTTTGCTTAGGTCCGTGTTAATTCTGGCCGTGACTGGCCTCTCGAAGCATTTCATCGCAGTGCAAGCGAGTGCAACTGGGCGGCAGTCACCAAGGCAGCTCACCCTGCTCTTCTCGGTCACCGGGGATGATTGATGCCCTGATAAATGTGCTGGAGAAACTCATGGGCTATCACAGTCTTTTTACTGTTACGAGTCCAGAGGACCCCAAAACCCAGCAGCAATAGAAATGCACCACGACAAAGGGTAACTAAAACAAAAGTTGCTTTTAATTATCTTTCAACATGAAAACAGAACCAAACTTTAACTTATCTCTATTGAATTACTTAAACTCCCCTCTAATTCTAAGTGCAGGTGTGTGTAATGTGTGCGTAAGTTTAGAAAAGTTCTTTGATTCACAGTCCAATCTCACTGGTTGCAGGCAATTCTTGTACTGTGCACAGGAGTTAACATTAATAAAGTTCACCAGGCTTTGGTGTTTAACAGGTAGATGGTTACCACTCAGGAGGGTTCTTGTTGGTTTTTAGAGAGAGAGTTTTCTCGTTCCAGGACAGCCACTCCAGTGACTTGCTGACAAAACTTGCCCCCTTTCAGGGCTCTCCCGATGATAATCTCTTTCTTTCAGGTCACCAGAGTTCCTTTCTGTTTCGCCTATTCCAAGGGAACCAGTCCGTCTTTCAAAACTTGCCACCTTGTCCCTCTGGAACCGAAGTCCATGTCTCTCCTCTCTCTCACACTCCCTCCCACTCTGAAAGCAAAGCTTGTTCTCCTTCTGCCTGCAAAGATCACATGACCCTCCAGACAGCGAGTCCTGTTTTCCAGACAAAGCTGCTACTGCCTGTTGTTACATTTGTTGCCTTTTGGAAATAACAGTCAGTCATGAGTCTGTGAGCACCCTGCAAACCTCCTGCAAACTCTCTGTGTCTGGGTGTGACCTTTTAATGGAGGATTTAGACCAGCTTATGCAAGAAGGGATGCAGTTGCATCAGAAAACATAATCTAAATTCCACCATGAGGCCCAGGATGCATATTTAGTAAATTACCACCATGGGGTCCAGGATGCAGTTGAATCAGAAGTGATCTAAATTTACACTATGGGGCCCAGGGATGCATGTGAATCAGTAGACATTATCCAACTTCCACCATGAGGCCCAGAGATGCAGTTGTCTTTTGTTGGTCGCAGACTGTCAGGAGACCTTGAAGATAATTAAATGATCAAAGAGATAAGATCTGAAGTAAACAACTTTTGGGTAGGTAATATAAGCCATGGTCCCACTGCTGAAGTTTGAGACTCTCCAAGAGGTGGCAACATCTCTCAGCAAGAAAAACTTCAAGATTCAAACCAATGTCCCGGTCTGGGGAGGTGGAGAAGCTGCTACCGGCGCCCCGACAACCTACTACAAGTGTACAGTCGTCGTCTCACTTTGGCAGTTGGGAGCAGTCCAGGCGTTGATAAGTATAATTGGGAAGGGCTTGCATGTTGTAGTGTGAATTCAGCTTTAGATTTATGTGAGAGATAATAGAATATAGGAAGTAAAGCTAGTATGAATGAAATAAGGAATACTAGACTAGATTAGAGAAAGTTAAGTAAGTGCTGAGTAGGGGTGAATTCCGATAAGAGTCTGAGGAAGGGTTACGCAAGTATAATTAGCAAATTCTGCATAGAATTTAGTAAGTCCCTAGGGGGTTGAGATGTGTGAATAAAAACAAAGGCAGATTCATGAATAAGGACAAATGATGGGACCCAGGCAGGATACCCCATGGTCTTTCAAGTTTACAGAAACTGCATGTAGGCAGACAGAATTACCAAATGCCAAACCAATCCAGGAGGCAGAAGAATCTTAAGGGGGGGAGGGTACCTCTTTTCTCTTCTTTGGCTTGGCTTCGCGGACGAAGATTTATGGAGGAGGTAAAAAGTCCACGTCAGCTGCAGACTCGTTTGTGGCTGACAAGTCCGATGCGGGACAGGCAGACACGGTTGCAGCGGCTACAGGGGAAAATTGGTTGGTTGGGGTTGGGTGTTGGGTTTTTCCTCCTTTGCCTTTTGTCACACTGAAATGAACTGTATAAAAGTTGGGTGAGCCCCAGTGTATGAGTGTATTCCCATGGTAAGGGGAAGCACCCAACTTTGCACTGTTGTACAATAAATGTTCTTCGTTCTCAATTTTTGTCTCGAGCGAAATCTGTGAAGTTACTTCTGTTTCTCACAATTTAGTAATAAAGACTTGTATAAACTGAACTTCTCTCGGTGTGTGTGTTTATTTTATTTCGGTAGCTCGAACACTGTGACCAATCTAAAACGTGAGAGGTACAAGTTTACCCAAGACAATTGGCGTAGTTGAGCAGGATCAGTCTCAAGATGTTTCGCCGAAAGAAAGAGGTGAGCCCTGAGCAGTTCTTGAATCCGGGATGGACTTCCAAAGACGATGGGTTTGGCATGTTGGCCAATACCCTGTCTTTGTTGGGACCACCCCTCAGTTGGGATGAGAAGTTAGATCCATCAAGTGTGCCTCTGGGAGAGCGGGTTGCCACTCTCCTTCGAGAAAGTAAATTTCCGGAGGAGTCACGTGATGGAGTAGTGGCCGGTCAGGGAATTCCAGCCCTCTCCGGAAAAGTTGAAAAAAAAACACATAAAACACAAAGGTACAAGAATAAAAATTAAAACAAAGTAAAAGTAAAGGTGAGAAGAAAATGGCAGCGAAGAGAGAAAAGTCGAAAGCAACGGGAAGAAGAGAAGATGAAAGAACGTTGGAAGAAGAAGGTGAAGGCCTTACCTGTCCGAGGAGGCACGCCGCGGAGAGAGAAGCCCGCTCCCTAAGGTCAGTGGAAGTCCCGAGCTCAGGACTACAAAAATGGCTCGCGGAGCCGGGTAAAAGTGCGCAACCACGCATGAAAAAAAACACACTGACGGGAGGGGGGAGCAGCTGCGGAGTCGATCTCCACAGCTGAGAGTGGCAGCTGCAATACAGCAACAGGAAGAGAACATAGAAAACAACGAGAACAAGAAAGAAGAGAGCAAAAAGAAAACAAGGAAACAACAGATGGCTAACCCAGAGGAAGAAGAAGAAGAACATAGAGAAATGGAAGAAGGGAAAGGCAGGATAATGGATATATCTTTTTTTAAAGAATATATGGAATCAGTGAAAGAATGGCAATTACAAGAATTTAATGAGATAAAAAGAAGAATTAAGAGTGCAGAAGAAAAAATGAATAAAATAGAAATGGTCATATCAGAGATACGAAAAAGAGTGGATAATGTGGAAGAACGAGAAATAATTGTAGAAATGGAAGAAGAGGACTTAAAAGAGAAATTAGAAGAATCTAATAAAAAAGTTAAAGAGGCACATGAGCTGTTAGCTCAGAAGATAGATATAATGGAAAACTATAATAGAAGAAATAATATAAAGATAGTGGGCCTTAAGGAAGATGAAGAAGGCAAGAATATGAGAGAATTTATAAAAGATTGGATCCCCAGGGTCCTAGGAAGACCAGAATTACAGGAAGAAATGGAAATAGAGAGGGCACATAGAACACTAGCCCCGAAACCACAACCGCAGCAAAAACCAAGATCCATTTTAGTAAAATTCAATAAGAGAAAATATTTTGGAGAAAGCAATGAAGAAAATAAAAGAAGGCAAAAAGCCTCTGGAATACAAAGGTCAAAAAATATTTTTTCTATTCAGACACAAGTTTTGAATTCCTGAAGAAGAGGAAGGAGTTCAATACAGCAAAAACGATCCTATGGAAAAAAGGATATAAATTTATGTTAAAGTACCCATCGGTACTTAAAATAGTTATTCCAGGGCAACAAAACAGACTATTCTCGGATCCAGAGGAAGCACGAAAATTTGCAGAACAACTACAAAACAAGGAGAGAGATGAAGACATGTAATGAGAGTAAAAATGACCACGAACTATATGTATGTGTGTAAAGGGGTATATGTGTGTATATATATAGTGTGCATACATGAATGTATCCATATTTAGAGGAAAATATATAGAGTATAGATAAGAATTAATAAGGGAATGAAAAGGAATAGAGGGAATAAGGGGGGAATTAAAAGAGTGACCTTTGTTATATATTAAAATTGAAATCTTTTCTGGGGGGGGCTGGGTGGGGAGGAGTTACGGTCACTACAAAATCAGTTGACGTTTGCGAGTGAATTCGCAAATCCAAATGGAGAGGGGAGATGAGGTTGCCCGACAAGGGATAAAGGGCAACTCAGGAGGGGGAGGGGAGAATGGGGTTAAAGAAGTTTTAAATAGGAGAATAAGGAAAATGTTTGATGTTTTAGAAATGTTGTCTTATAAAGTGTTCAAAACAAGAAAGCAGAAATAGATAAGAAGGAAAGGTGATGATGAGGAAACGGAAAGGGAAGATAAACAAAGTATGAAATGGCTACGTTGAACTATATGACTTTAAATATTAACGGAATACATAACCAAATCAAAAGGAAGAAACTGCTAAATTTACTGAAAATTGATATAGCATTTGTGCAAGAAACACATTTAACTGAATTGGAACATAAGAAATTAAAGAGAGATTGGGTAGGACACGTAACAGCAGCATCGTATAATTCAAAAGCAAGAGGAGTAGCTAAATTAATTAGTAAAAATGTGCCATTTAAAATAGAAGAGGAAATAATAGATCCAGCAGGGAGATAGGTAATGATAAAATGTCAGATATATTCGGAGTTTTGGAATCTACTCAATGTATATTCACCTAACGAAGAAGATCAAAAGTTCATGCAAGATATCTTTTTGAAGATAGCAGATACGCAAGGGAACATATTAATAGGAGGGGATTTCAACCTGAATTTGGATTCAAATATGGACAAAACTGGGAAAAAAATTAACAGAAAGAACAAAGTAACCAAATTTATAATTAAATCGATGGATATATGGAGGAAACAACACCCAAAGGAAAAGGAATATTCATATTACTCGGCTAGACATAAAACATACTCAAGAATAGACCTATTTTTGTTATCAGCTCGTATGCAAGATAGAGTAAAAAAAAACAGAATATAAAGCTAGAATACTATCGGACCATTCACCCTTAATATTGACAGTAAAGTTAGAGGACATCCCTCCAAGAATGTATAGATGGAGATTAAACCCCATGTTGCTTAAAAGGCAGGATTTTAGAGAATTTATTGAAAAACAAATTAAAATGTATTTTGAAATAAATACGGAATCAGTGGAAGATAAGTTTATACTATGGGATGCAATGAAAGCATTCATTAGAGGGCAAATAATAAGTTATGTAACCAAGATGAAGAAGGACTATAATCAGGAAACAGAGCAGTTGGAAAGGGAAATAGTAAATATAGAAAAAGAATTAGTAATGAAGGAAGATATTACTAAAAGAAGAGAATTGGCGGATAAAAAAATAAAATATGAAACACTACAAACATATAAGGTGGAGAAAAATATAATGAAGACAAAACAGAAATATTATGAACTAGGTGAAAAAACGCACAAAATCCTAGCATGGCAGCTTAAGACAGAACAAGCTAAGAAAATGGTATTGGCATCAAGGAAAAAAGACAAACAAATTACATATAATCCAAAAGAAATTAAGGAAAACTTTAGAGAATTCTATGAACAATTATACCAAACTGAAAACGAAGGGAAAGAAGGGAAAATAGATGAATTTCTAACTAAAATTGAACTACCAAAACTACAAATAGAGGAACAAAATAAATTAACAGAGCCATTTGGAAAAGTAGAAATACAAGAGATAATAAAAAAATTACCAAATAATAAGACACCAGGAGAGGATGGATTCCCAATAGAATTCTACAAAACATTTAAAGACTTATTAATTCCGCCCCTCCTGGAAGTAATCAACCAGATTGATGAAACACAAAGCTTACCAGATTCATGTAAAACAGCAATAATTACAGTAATACTAAAGCAAGGGAAAGATCCACTCTCACCAGCGTCATATAGACCAATATCTTTACTTAACACAGATTATAAGATAATAGCTAAACTATTAGCAAACAGATTAGCAGAGCATGTACCGAAAATGGTAAATTTAGACCAAACTGGATTTATCAAAAAAAGACGCACAACAGACAATATTTGTAAATTTATTAACTTAATTCATGCAGTAGAAGGAAATAAAGCACCTACAGTAGCAGTTGCTTTAGACGCAGAGAAGGCCTTTGACAGAGTAGAATGAAATTATTTGTTCAAAGTATTGCAAAAATTCAGTTTACCGGAGAAGTATATTAATTGGATTAAAGCATTATATAAGGGACCGTTAGCGAAAGTGACGGTAAATGGACATGTATCAAAGCAATTTAACTTAAGCAGGTCAACACGGCAGGGATGCCCACTATCACCTTTATTGTTTGCGTTAGCTATAGAACCACTAGCAGAACTGATAAGAATAGATAATAATATAAAAGGAATAAAAATAAAAGACAAGGAATATAAAATCAGTTTATTTGCGGATGATGTTATAGTGTACTTAACAGAACCAGAACTATCAATAAAAGAATTATATAAGAAATTGAAGGAATATGGAGAAGTGTCGGGTTACAAGATAAACGTAAATAAAAGTGAAGCAACGCCTATGAATAATGCGGATTTCTCAAAATTTAAGAAGGAATCACCATTTAGATGGCAAATGCAAGCAATAAGATACCTAGGTGTACAAATAAACAAAAATCTCGGCCAACTATATAAACTCAATTATTATCCACTAATGAAAAAATTACAGGACGATTTAGAGCATTGGAAAGATTTACCACTAACACTAATAGGAAGGATACACTGTATTAAAATGAACATTTTTCCAAGGATATTATACATATTTCAGGCATTGCCAATACAACTGACAGAGAAATTCTTCAAGGAGTTAAAGAAAATAATAAGGAAATTTTTATGGAGAGGGGGGAAACCGAGGATAGCACTAGATAAATTAACAGAATGGTATAAACAAGGAGGCTTACAACTGCCAAACTTTAAAAATTATTATAGAGCCGCACAATTAAGATACCTATCAGATTTTTATCAAACAAGGGAAAAGCCAGATTGGACGAGATTAGAACTAGATAAAATAGGGGAAAAGATACCTGAACACATATTATATAAATGGGATGAAATATTGGTACAATATAGAAGTTCTCCAGTATTACATCTTCTCCTCAATATTTGGAAGAAGATTCATGTAGAAATAAATAAAACAAATTATCAATTACCAAAACTAATATTGACGCAAAACAAGTTACTCCCTTTTACAATAGATAACTTTTCCTTTAGAGAATGGGAAAAAAAAGGGATTAAAAGAATAGAAAATTGTTTTTCAGGAAATAGATTCTTATCCTTTGAACAAATGAAAGATAAGTACAATATAACTCAAGATACAGCACTGGCATATTACCAATTGAGATCCTACTTGAAGAATAAATTAGGAAGCAGTTTGAGTTTGCCAGAGGCAAGTAACCTTGAATATGTGATTACAGATACAATGATAATCAAAAGATTTATAACAAATATGTATATTAAACTGCAAGAAAAGGAGAATGAGGAAACAAATGGTAAAACTAAACAAAAATGGGAACAAGATTTAAATATAAAGATAAAAAAGGAAACATGGGAGAAGTTATGTTCTGGAACGATGAGAAATACAATAAATACGAGGTTACGTATGATACAATATAACTGGATACACAGGCTATACATTACACCTCAAAAGTTAAATAAATGGGACCCAACAGTATCTGATAGATGTTTTCGATGTAAAAAAGAAATGGGAACAACAATTCATGCAATCTGGACATGTGAGAAAGTAGAAAAATTTTGGGAAGATCTAAACCAGATATTAAATAAAATTACAGAAAACAATATACCAAAAAATCCAGAGATCTTCCTCCTAAGTAACATAAAAAACAAAGAATTTGGAATTGATTTGGATGGTGCTCTAGTCGTAGCAAAAAAATGTATTATGTCAACCTGGAAATCGGAAGATAATTTGAAAATACAACAATGATATATAGAAATGAATAAATGTATTCCATTAGAAAAAATAACATATAGTTTAAGAAATAATATTGAAATATTCGAACAAATATAGGAGCCTTACATTAAATACAATAGCGAAAACCTACCGGGGACAATCATTACCTAAGTTGATGGAAGGAGAAGGAAATGAAAAGAATGGACTCAGTAGAATTTCTGGTGTATTTTTGTTGAGTGACAACATTGTCTGACTGGTTAAATGTATCCTAGATTGTATACCTTAAATGGACGGGGGGGGGGGGTGTGGGGAGGGTGGGTTGGGAGGAGGGAGGGGGGGGAAAAATGGCACTGTATATGTGTCAAAAGGAAAAAGTGTGTACCATGGTTAATGTGATTTATGGTGTGAAAAATAAAAAAATTTAAAAAAAAAAGGAGTTAAAGAAAATAATAAGGAAATTTTTATGGAAAGGGGGGAACCGAGGATAGCACTAGATAAATTAACAGGAGGCTTACAACTGCCAAACTTTAAAAATTCTTATAGAGCCGAACAATTAAGATACCTATCAGATTTTTATCAAACAAGGGAAAAGCCAGATTGGACTAGATTAGAACTAGATAAAATAGGGGAAAAGATACCTGAACATATATTATATAAATGGGATGAAAAATTGGTACAACGTAGGAGTTCTCCAGTATTACATCATCTGCTCAATATTTGGAAGAAGATTCATGTAGAAAGGAATAAAAGAAATTACCAATTACCAAAACTAATACTGACACAAAATCAGTTACTCCCTTTTACAATAGATAACCTTTCCTTTAGAGAATGGGAGAAAAAAGGATCAAAAGAATAGAAAATTGTTTTTCAGGAAATAGATTATTATCCTTTGAACAAATGAAGGATAAATATAACTCAAGATACAGTGCTGGCATATTACCAACTGAGATCCTACTTGAAGGACAAATTAGGAAGCAGTCTGAGGTTACCAGAGTGAAGTAATTTTGAATATGTGATTACAGATACAATGATAATCAAAAAATTTATAACAAATATGTATATTAAACTGCAAGAAAAGGAGAATGAGGAAACAAATGGTAAAACTAAACAAAAATGGGAACAAGATTTAAATATAAAGATAAAGAAGGAAACATGAGAGAAGTTATGCTCTGGAATAATGAGAAATACAATAAACACGAGGTTACGTATGATACAATATAACTGGATACACAGGCTATACATTACACCTCAAAAGTTAAATAAATGGGACCCAACAGTATCTGACAGATGTTTTCGTTGTAAAAAAGAAATGGGAACAACAATTCATGCAATCTGGACATGTGACAAAGTAGAAAAATTTTGAGAAGATCTAAACCAGATATTAAATTAAATTACAGAAAACAATATACCAAAAAACCCAGAGATCTTCCTCCTAAGTAACATAAAAAAGAAAGAATTTGGACTTGATTTGGATGGTGCACAAAAAAGATTTGTTAAGATAGCTCTAGCCGTAGCAAAAAAATGTATTATGTCAACCTGGAAATTAGATAATTTGAGAATACAACAATGGTATATAGAAATTAATAAATGTATTCCATTAGAAAAAATAACATATAATTTAAGAAATAATATTGAAATATTTGAACAAATATGGGAGCCATACATGAAACACAATAGAGAAAACCTACCGGGGACATCTACCACCTAAAATAATGAAAGGAGAAGGAAATGAAAAGAATTGACTCAGTGGAATTTCTTGTTTATTTTTATTGAATGACAACATTGTTTGACTGGTTTAATGTATCTTAAATTTTGTACTTTAAGTGAATGGGGGGGAGGTAGGGAGGGTGGGATGGAGGAAGAAAATGACACTGTATATATTTGAAAAGGAAAATGTATGTATCTTGGTCAATGTGGTTTATGGTGTGAAAAATAAAAAATTTTTAAAAAAAAGTTTCCTTGGGTTATTGGGATACTAACGACGCCATATTCCACACTTGGCATTGCTTTTACGTCCTCAATATAAGGTTACCCGAAAGAATACAGACTTTGTATGGGATGACGATCAGGAAAGGGCATTGCAGTCCGCCAAGCAGGCTATTCTTCAGGCCCTGCCCATTGCTCCCCGCATCCCAGATACCCCCCTACGAACTACAGGTCTCCGTTACTGATGATGTGGCATCCTGGAGCCTCTGGCAGAAACAAGAGGGCCACCGAGTCCTGCTGGGCTTCTGGTCACGTACCATGCCCGAGGCTGCCACTCATTATTCTGCTTTTGAACAACAGTTACTAGCCTGTTACTGGGCCCTGCTGGAAACTCAAAGAATGGCAGGCGATGTAGATGTTCAATTACAACCTGCACTTCCAATAATGAACTGGGTCCTGGCTAATGACACTAATCTAAAGATCAGGCGGGCTCAGCAGTCTTCATTGTTAAATGGAAGTGGTATATTCAGAGTCGTGCAACCAGAGGGCCTGAAGGGGTGGGCCGCATACAAACAAGTGGCTGATCTTCTGTCTCGTCATGAGGACATTGAGCCCGCCTTGCCCTCTCCCCTACCCCCTTCACCAGTTCAGTGGGGTAAACCATATGATTCGCTCACTCCAGCAGAACAAGAGGATGCCTGGTTTACTGATGGTAGCAGCCGGTGGGTGCAAGGAAAGCAGAAGTGGAAGGCAGTGGCTTACCATCCCAGGTCAGGAACTCACTTATTGGAGGAGGGGGATGGTGGCTCCAGTCAGTATGCTGAGTTGAAGGCGGTCACTTTACCACTAGACCCCCATGATCACCCTCTTCGCTTGTTTACTGATTCCTGGGCTGTGGCTAATGGATGCCTGATTGGCAAAAGAATGACTGGGTGATACATAACCACCCAGTATGGGGCAAACAGTTGTGGCAGCTGTTGTGGGATGCTTCCCACCACCATGAGATAACCGTATATCACGTTGACTCCAATACCAATGCGATGACGAACATGGCACAACATAATGCAGTAGCAGATCAGCTTGCCACTATCAGCCGTGCCGATACCGTCCCCCTGGCTCGATGGGCACACAAACAGAGTGGCCATTTGGGGGAGAAGGGATCAGCTTTGTGGGCCTGTACACATGCCTTACCCATCCATCAGGACGATGTCCACGTGGTCGTGCGGACATGCCCAGCATGCCAGCTTGTGAAGTCCCGCACTGTTCCTCCTGGTCCACATGGCTGAATAAGACGGGGGAGCTTGCTATGCCAGACTGTATGGGTAAATGTTATGTCCTAGTAATGGTTGACACCATTTCAGGCCTGTTTTTTGCTTTTCCCACCAAGACGGCTAACCAAGCTAGCACTATCCAAGGACTAAACCATTTAATTTCTCATTATGATGTACCAGAAGAAATCAGTCTGATAATGGCTCACACTTCTCCAGGAAGGCAATCTGTGATTGGGCAACTTGACAACAGTATCTTATGGGTCCACCATATTCCTTATTACCCACAGGCTGCCGGGTTAGTTGAACGAATGAATGGCTTACTGAAGGAACAAATTCGTTTGTTAACACCACTGGGGACCCTGAAGGGGTGGTGTCATGTGCTGCAGCAGGTAGTTGACAATTTGAATCATCGCCCTTTGAAGGGAGGTACACCTTTCCACCGACTTCTTCACGCTTCTGAACTACAGCCTATTCCAGAGGAAAAACAGTCATTGCCCCCCCATTCCCGACCCAGAGAATGTCGGTCAAAAGGTATGGGTGGCACCACCAGGTAGTGGCCTTCCTGTAAAAGGGGAAATAGTGACACCTGCCCAGGGTAACACTCGGTGGGTAGCTATTGAGGGACAGGATGATTTAGTTTGTTTAAATACTGAACCGCTCTCGGTGTGTGTGTGTCTATTTTCTTTCACCAATCTAAAACGAACAAAATGAGAGGTATAAGTTTACCCAAGATAATTGGTGCAGCGAGCAGGGTTGGTCTCAAAATGTTTCGCTGAATGAAAGAGGTGAGCCCTGAGCAGTTCTTGATTCCAGGATGGACTTCCAAAGACGATGGGTTTGGCATGTTGGCCAATACCCTGTCTTTGTTGGGACCACCCATTAGTTGGGATGAGAAGTTAGACCCATCAAGTGCGCCTCTGGGAGAGCGGGTTGCCACTCTCCTTCGAGAAAGTAAATTTTCTGGTAAAAAGGGGACGCTGATGGACGATTTTTGGCTGCTGGCCACAGCTTTTCGCCACTCCGTTCAGCGTGAAGCAGAATTAGTTCAAAGAGAAGTAGAATCTCAGCACAAGAGAGAGCAATTAGAGGAGCTAGAAGCCCTGCGACAACGCTGTTCCATGATGAGTGAGATTGTTTGCACCAGTCAGGACCAAGCCAAAGAATGGGAGGATAAGCATGTCCAAACGATCTGCTGTAATATTAAACTCCGGCAGCAGCTCTGTGCAAATAAAGAAAGGCATGGAGTAGAACCCGATCCACATCGTATTCGTGCCATGATAAGGAATGGTGACGATTCTGATGTAATTGATGAATGAGACGGGAATATCTGGAATGATGACCATGGTAATAATGCAGATACTACTCAGCATGTGTCTAACATACTGCCCTCTCCACCACCTGCTGTTCACACCCGCCCCATAAGACAGCAGACTTCCCAACAGACGGAAGGGGGGATGATGTAAGGGTAGAGATTGAAGGGATAGATACCCCGATCTCCCAAGCAGACCCAGTGGAAAATACCCAAACCCCTGCTTATGCTCTATGGCCCACCCCCTCTATGGGATGGCCTAGGCCTCATCCCGTCCACTGGGCAAAGGACCCTATGGGCCAAAGTGGGAGCAGGGGTCAAGAGCAGTCAATGATCCGTGACTTCTCTATAAAAGAGCTGGCTGCCAATGGAGATCGATTTAGGCAAAAGGCGGGAGAGACTCTGGCGGCCTGGCTCCTGAGTGTTTGGGAGCAAGGAGGGGGTAATGAATATTTAACCCCTGAGGAATTGTTGGGATTAGGAACATTGACTACTGATATCCGGGTCACTGCTGAGCTGCGGGGTAGAGGAAGAGAGGTGGATTACTTACTTGACCCTCTAGGGGATGCCCTGCTACGAGTATACCCGTCACCAGTAGATTGGGATTTACATTTACAGAACAAATGGGGCACCCCAGAGGAGGGTATAGCAGTAATTCGTCAGCAGGTCCTGGCCTCTGCCTTGTATGCAGGGCATTTGAGGCTGTGGGTACATGGGGGGAGCCCTGATGAAGAGATATTCATAGCCGGAATGCATACCCGATTGGTTCGTTCTGCCCAACCCACTACACAGGGACTGGTTCTGTCTGTAACTAGTCCGCTAATTGGGCACCCTGTGTCTGAGGGGGTGCACGCCTTATCTGGGCTTCGAGAATTAGAATTGGGAGGTAAAATCCACTCACGTACAGCCTGGGTTAAATCAGACAAGCAGGATGAAAGGAGAGGGGCTGCTGGTAATAACAGACCGACAAGAAAGGACCTTTTTCTAACCTTGTTAAAGTTAGACGTACCTAAAAGTGATATTGATGGGAAACCTACTGCGGTTCTTTATGCCCTTTATAAGAGGAAGGCAGGGGAACATCTTCCCCAGCTGTTGAGTCCTCCTGGCCCAACTGTGCCTTCTCCTCCCACTGCTGCTCCTATCGAGCCAGCTTCTCCTGCTCCAGTTATCCGTGATGAGATACAACAAATGGTTAAAAAGACTCATGGATAATAGTGGCATGTGGGCCTGGAAGCCTAACCCTAACCCTACTCTATAGAGACACAGCGGATACATGGGGACCCGCGGTCCTACATACCGTTAACAATCCAAATTCCACCATGAGGCCCAGAGATGCAGTTGTCTTTTGTTGGTCGCAGACTGTCAGGAGACCTTGAAGATAATTAAATCATTTGTTCAAAGAGATAAGATCTGAAGTAAACAACTTTTGGGTAATATAAGTCATGATCCCACTGCTGAAGTTTGAGACTCTCCAAGAGGTGGCAATATCTCTCAGCATGAAGAAGAACTTCAAGATTCAAACCAATGTCCCGGTCCGGGGAGGTGGAGAAGCTGCTACCGGCGTCCAGACAACCTACTACAAGTGTGCAGTCGTCGCCTCGCTTTGGCAGTTGGGACCAGTCCAGGCATTGATAAGTATAATTGGGAAGGACTTGCATGTTGTAGTGTGAATTCAGCTTTAGATTTGGTAATAAAGACTTGTATAAACCGAACTGCTCTCGGTGTGTTTGTCAATTTTCTTTCGTTAGCTCAAACACTGTGACCAATCTAAAACGAGCAAAGTGAGAGGCACAAGTTTACCCAAGACAGACCTGCTCTAACAAACCTTTCCCAATTTATCCCCCAAACACCTTTATATACTCTGTCACATTACCCAGGTCAGGGAGTCCAAATCTCGAAGGCACAGATGCAAGTTGAGAAGGGGAAGATTTGAAGAGGTCTCGAGCGGCAACTTGATCCACGCAGATGGTGGTGGGCACGTGGAACGAGCTGCCAGAAGAAGTGGTGGGGGCGGAGGGCTTCTGCTATCTCCTCGCTGTCACCATTGGGAAGGAGGTTACAGGAGCCTGAAGACGAGCACCCAACTGCACAAAATAAAAAACAGCTTCTTCCCCCCCGCTCCGCCATCAGATGTCTGAACAGGCAATGAATCACAGACACTGCCTCATTCTCTCTCCTTTTGCACTATTTATCTTTTAAAAAAAATACACTTTCTTGCGCCTGAGACGCTGCTGCAAAACAACGACTTTCGTGACATATTCGCGACACCAGCAAGTGGGGGATATCTCTGTGAATGGGAGAGGGAAGGGGGGTGGAGGAAAGAGGGAATGGGAAGGGAGGGAGAATGGAGAGTGGGCCAGCAGACACCAGAGAGGCCGATGTTGATGCCGTCCAGTTAGAGAGGGCCCAGACGGAAAATCAAGTGTTGCTCCTCCAATTTATGGGTGGGGTAGAACACGAGGTTATGGACAAACATGTCAGCACAGGAATAGGGGGCACAGAATTGAAGTGCCTGGTCACTCGGAGATCCCGGTCTCTGATGCAGACAGAAAAACGGAAGAGATCTCCCAGTCCCTCCAACAGAGAGAGAGATTCACGACGGGAAAACCGGATGCAGTAGATGTCTGTTTGACCTGCCGAGTTTCTCCAGCGTGGTGTTTTTATCTCCACCACAGGGTCTGGTGACTTTTGTGCTTTACATCTGATTCTGCGGGGCCTATGGAAATTCTGCTCCGTTTACACTACAATCGCGGTGTCTGCAGAGTTTCCTGCAGCCCTGGTCTGAACTCAGGCTCATCGCACGTGACAGAGTCTGATAAAGCTGGGGACCAGATTGCACTCCCAGGAATGCCAGACCGGAACAGAGATCAAACAAGTGAGTTGTGTCCACTTTGGGGGTGAGGGGGGGGGAGGAGTGCAAAGGGAGTGACCATGTCAGCAGGGGTATGGGAGAGCTCGGATACATCCTTACCCGCACGATCTGCTGCTTCTCAGAAGGGGGTGGGTAATCACCCAGGACTTCCTTCACCACGTGTTTTCTCTTGGTGGCCTGGGACATCTTGGCTGCTGGTCGTAGCTCCACTTAGGGTCTGGGAAAGCCTGTCGCTGGAGAACAGGACAAAGTGAGAGGGCAGCGGTGGGGGAGGGGGGCACTAAGACCCCAAGCATCCCCCCTTGGCCTTTCTTTCCCTGCCTCCTCCTCCCACCACCATCCGTGCCCACCCATCCCCTCCTCACGTGCCCACTCCAGAGCACCGAATGCCAAAACGCATTGGGGTCAGAGAGTGAAGTTCAGGTTTGCATCTATCCTGACTACACATATCCAGGCCCAAGACAACATTTGTGTAGCACCTGCCCTGAGTGCTGCAAAAGGTAAAAACCCAAAAGCTGGAGAAACTCAGCAGATCACACAGTGGAGTTTATACAGCAAAGATAAAAACACATCACCAATGTTTCGGGCTTGAGTCCCTCGCCACTTTATCTCTGCTAAATAAAGGACGGTCGCAGAGTTTCTCCAGTGTTGTGTTTTTACTTCATCCATGCTTTCTGCAGACTCTTGCATTTTACTTTCAAGTACATATACAACCAGACGAACAGCATTTCTCCAAACCATGGGGTGCGTGCGCTCTCTCTCTCACACACACATCCAATAATCACATATATACATAAAGATATAACACAAACTGAATACAGTAAAACCCTTGGGGATTGGTAGATGCCAGATAAGAGCATTTTCTGGTTGTTTGAGACTTACTCTTACAATGCCTAATATACCTGCGATATGAATAAACAGTTTAATAGACAAAATTGCGATACTGTACTTTCACTGAACAAATTTCACTTGGGAAAATATATAAATTTTAAAGCATTTCACCTTCAGTCACATTTTTTGGAAACGTTTAACTGTCGCTGCATCTGCAGGTTCCTCCCCCTCCACAATACAAGAATTGCCTGCAACCAGTGAGATTGGACTGTGAACCAAAGAACTTTTTTCTAAACTTACATACACATTACAGATAATTAACCCTCCCTCTCCCAAGGTTACAGATAAAGCCTCTGACCGGGGTGATTCGTACTAAGCAGGGATAAGGAGACACTTTAAGAGGGTTGCCCCAATGGTGAGCGGCATCAACCAGCTCTTCATCCTGGGTGGCGCTGTTTCACACGGCGTTATCCAAATAGCAAAGCCTAGCCTAGGCACTCCGCTGGCTGAATATTTGCTCCCATCTTCACCAAAGGTTTACGAGTTTAACAGAGAACATTTAAAATTTTAAACACATATTTTGTACCTATCTAAATTTTTTAAATTTATTTTCCTCAACTTTATTTTGTCAGTTACTTAAATTCCCTTGGTGTCGGTGCTGCCCAATTGGTCAGCAAATGGACGTGTCAAGCGCTCCTTCTGTCCGATAGCCGACAGGTCACCCTTGGGCAAGGTGTTTAGCCTCCCAGTCAGGGTCCAGCCATGGATTGCAGATGGTGGATGGTTTTTAGAAATTGGAATCGATGGTTGTAAAACTAAAAATGCCTGGGAGATGAATTTGCTGATCAAGGGCCAGGGTTACCCGTCCAGTGTGGACCCTGCAAATGAAGAAGGCAACGGGAAACCCCTTCAGTATTTTCCACTTGTACAATCATGGACTCAACATTGACGACAGCCTCAGCTCAAAGACAGAGCCTTCACCGAAGCAAAACGGGGAGAAAACAACGACAGTTCGGAGGGTCAGAGATGGTGATGGATGGAGAGACATGATGGCCCACGGTGGATGGCAAGGCACCTGAATGATGCATGTTTGAATTCCAGATACCAGGGGTTTTTCTGTAATATAGAAATATTTTGGGATAAATGGACAGAGAACAGAGACCAAGATCATGGTCAAGTGGAGTGAAAGTCTGCAGATGCTGTGATTGCAGTAAAAACACAGAAATGCTGGAGGAACTCAGCCGGTCTCGCGACATCCAAAGATATACTGCCGACGTTTCGGGGCTTCTTCAAAGTGTGAGTGGAAAAAGGCAGGCATCTGAATCAAAGGCTGGGGGAAGAATGGGAGAGGGGTCAACTACAGACCAACAGATCCTCGGAGATGTTGACCCCCCCCCAGGAATTTGAGGTTCTTGACCCACTCCACTACTGAGCCCTCGATGCTCCCCTAACTCCCTCCTGAAGTCCACAATCATCTCCTTGTTTTTGCTGACATTGAGTGCAAGGTTGTTGTCGTTACACCGTTCAACGAGCTGATCTATCCCCCTCCTGTACGCCTCCTCATTGCTGACAACTGTCATCGGCAAACTTGTAGATGGCATTGGAATTGTGCCTGGCCACACAGTCATGGGTGTATAACGAGTAGAGCAGTGGGCTAAGCACCTTGGGGTGTCCCTGTGTTAATAATTAGTGAGGAGGAGACGTTACTTCCAATTCGTACTGACTGTGGTCTTCTGATGAGAAAGTCAAGGATCCAGTTGCAGAGTGGAGTACAGAGGCCCAGAGTTTGTAACTTCTTGACCAGCACTGAGGGATTACTGGTGTTGAAGGCCGAGCTGTAGTCAATGAAGAGCAGCTGTATGTATGAACTGCTGTTTTCGAGGTGATCCAGGGCTGAATGGAGAGGAAGCAATATTGCATCTGCCGTGGAGCGATTGTGACGATAGGTGAATTGGAGTTGGTCCAGACCTTTACTTAGGTCCGTGTTACTTCTGGCCATGACCAGCCTCTCAAAGCATTTCATCTCAATTGTACTACTGGGCAGTAGTCATTGAAGCAGCCCACACTACTCTTTCTGGGTTCCAAGATGATTGATGCATCTCTCCCTCCTTCATCTCTCTCTCTCCTCCAGTTCCTTCACTCCTCCCCCTCCCTTTCTTCCCCTTCCCTCTGCTCTCTCCTCCTTTCTTCCCCTTCCTCCTCCCCACTCTACCCTTCCCTCCCTCCTTCTCCCCCTCACCTTCCTCCCTTCCCCTTCATTCCCCTCTCACCTCCCTTCCTCTACCCTTCCCTCACCTCCCTCCCTCCCCTCTCTACCCTTCCATCCACTCCCTCCCTCCTCCTCCCCTCTCACCTCCCCTTCCCCTCTTCCCTACCTCCCCTCCCCTGACCCGAATGTGAAGTGCTACCAGAGGAAGTAGACCGGAAACGGGCTTGTGTGGGAGTCAAAGGGTACCGAGGAGAGACAGCGTGAGGGATAGGATCGCCTGAATGGACCGAAGGGGGGTACTGACCTCCGACTGACGCCGTTCACTCGCCAGCCATGCTGTCTTCCCATCACTTCCGGTCCGTCCCCTTACCTCCCCGCCACTTCCGGTCGGATCATGGCAGCCGTTGGCGCAGGCAGGAGGAGGAATTACCCTCCCTGGCCCCCAGTCTTCGGTCCCCACCGTCCGTTCCGTTCCCGGGGGCGCTGCCGGGCCCGCAGGCGAGGCCAGCGTCTCCGCCCAGAGTCGAGGGGAGGTCGGAAGGAACTGGGTGGCGGCCGGAGGAAGGATTAGGGCGACGGACAGGCAGGGGATTTGACCCAGAAGCAGTTAGTAGAGCGGAATTGGCGGCGGGTGAGGAGGGAATGAGGGAGGGGAGGGACAGAGGGAATGAGGGGCAGAGGGAATGAGGAGGGAGGGAAGCAGAGGAATGAGGAGGGAGGGAAGCAGAGGAATGAGGAGGGAGGGAAGCAGAGGAGGGAGGGAGGGAGGGAGAAGGAATGAGAGCAGGAAAGGGGATGAGGGAAGGAAAGGGAGGGAGAAGGAATGTGGGAAGGGTTGGTGGAGAAGATGTGGCGGGAAGGAGAGGGATGGAGTTGAGGGCTGGAAGGGGTTGGGGAAGAGAGTGGTAAAATAAGGGGATGGAGGGAGAGGGGAGGGGATGTGGAGGGAAGGAGAGGGGAGGGGATGTGGAGGGAAGGAGAGGGGAGGAAAGAATGGTGATGGGAGGGATGGATGGGAATGGAGTGAGAGGAACTTGTGGGAAGTAGGGAGGAGTAAAGTTGGGGATGAGATGGTATTGGTGGACATTTCTGGAATGGAGTGAGACCAGCTCTCTGCCTCTCAAATTTCCCCCTATTCCCTACCCTTGCCCTCTCCTGTCCCCCTCATCTCAGGTGGGCCATTCAGCCCATTGAGTCTTCTCTGCTGATCCATTCTCCCACTCGCCTCACTTCTCCCTATAACCCTTAATACCCTGACTATTCAGACACCTCTCGATCTCTTCCTTAAATACACCCAACGACCAGGACTTCATGGCTGCCGGTGGAAGCAAATCCCAGAGGTTCCCCACCCTCTGGCTGAAGAAATGAGTGTCCTTCAGTCTTCTTGTCCTTGACTCCCCTACAATTTTGCCACATCTACTCCAGGACTTCCAGCATTCAAAATGCTTCCATGTGTATCCAGTCACTTCTATTTTGCTCTACCTCCATTTCTTTGATCGTTCTGATGTATTTCTGCTTTTCTGTTCCTCTGGTAAGTCCCCAGAACACACGGAATTTTGGTAGATCACAGCTCACATTCCCCAATGTCAGTACCCACTTCCCATCGACCTCAGCACCAAAGGCCTTCCAGTCCAGGGATTTCCACATCTTTAGGTTTGCCAACCACTTGTAATCCAGTGATAGAGATTTTTTTAACCATATAATAACTATATAACAATTACAGTACGGAAACAGGCCATCTTGGCCCCTCTAGTCCTTCCCGATTTAAGTGAAATAGTCCCACCTACCTGCTCCCTCTCCATAACCAACCAGTCCCCTCACATCCATGTACTCATCCAACCCTCTCTTAAATGAATTGACCCTGGTGCAACCACCTCCTCTGGAAGGTCATTCCACTCACCCATCGCTCTCTGAGTGAAGAAGCCCCCTCTCATGTTACTTCTAAATTTCTGCCCCCTAACCCTTAACTTATGACCCCTTATTCCAATCTCCCCTACCCTCAAGGGGAAGAGTCTATTCACATCTACTCTATCTATCCCCCTCATAATTTCTGAACCTTCTACAATGAATAAAGACCCAGTCTACTCAATCTTTCTCTGTATTCTAGATACTGCAATCCAGGCAACATTTTAGTAAATCTCTGCACCCTCTCTACCTTATTGATATCTTTCCTATAATTTGGGGACCAGAACTGCACACAATATTCCAAACTTGGCCTCACCAATGCCTTGAACGGACGTAACATCACCTCCCAACTCCTATATTACATGCTTTGATTTATAAAGGCCAGTGTACCAAAAGCTGGCCTATCTACATGAGAATCCACCTTCAAGGAACGATGAACCGTTATTCCAAGATCCCCTGTTCTTCCGCACTCCTCAACGCCCTCCCCTTCACTGCCTATGTGCTGTTTTGATTATTCTTCCCAAAATGAAGCACCTCACACTTATCTACATTAAATTCCATCTGCCACCTCTCCGCCAACTCTCCCAAACAGTCCAAATCCTTCTGTAGTCCCTGAAAACCCTCCTCACTATCTATAACTCCCTATTTTTGTATCTTTTCCATATTTACTCACCAAATTTATCACCCCATCATCCAAATCATTAATGTAAATGACAAACAACAAGGGACCCAACACTGATCACTGAGGCACACCGCTCGTCACCGGCTTCCATCCTGACAGTTGTCCACCATGACTCTCTGGCACCTATCTTCCAGCCACTGTTGAACCCATCTGACCATCTCAACATTAATCCCTGGTGCCCGAACCTTCCTCACCAACCTTCCAAGTGGAACCTTATCAAAAGCCTTACTGAAATCCAGATGGACCACATCTACTGCTCTACCCTCATCAACCTTTCTGGTCACCTCTTCAAAAAAATTCAACAAGATTCGTCTTATTTGTTACTGAGAAATAATTGAAACCTCTCGATTTCTTTTTTCCCCCAGTGTCAATAACTGTGCATGTCTGTCATCCTCTTGCGGTCTGTTCTAAATATTACTCGTTTGCTGGTTTATGGAAGGTCACCCAATTACGGCAGAGTACAGGCCCTTTGATTTTGCCGACCTGTATAAACTTTACCAAAAAAAAACCCGAAACCCTCCCTACCCCATAGCCCTCTATTTTTCTCTCATCTATGTGCCTGTTTAAAAGTCTCTTAAATGCCCACAATGTTCCAGCCTACCACACCACCCCTGGCAAGGCATTCCAGACACCCACAACTCTCTGTGTGTAAAAAAAAACTTATCCCTGACGTTTCCCCTAAACAACCCTCCCTTCACTTTGTACAGACATTATCTGGTGTTTGCTGCTCCCGCCCTGGGAAACAGGCTCTGTTCCTCTCTTCTACCGCACTCCTCAGTTATGCCTGCAATATCGGGAAAATAATTAACATAATTACCGCCCGTGTGGCCATTTACACTGGGCGCCTTTTTAGACGGCAAGGACCTGAGTGCTACAGACCCGCCATTTTTTTTCAGTCCAATTTTCCAGCTGGTCCAGATCCCTTTGCAAGCTTTGAAAGCCCCCCTCACCATACACAAAGTCATCTGCAAACCTACTGATCCTACTATCAGTCTACTATCTACATTTACTCTGTCTATGCCCCTCGTAATTTTAAATAACTCTTAATGGCCTCTTTCTGTGTTGCAGGGGTCTGACAAACATCCTTTGAATTATCTGTGGACGGTGAACCTGTTTGGGATCAGCCTTCCTCCCTCACCGCTAGGTTCAGATCGTTCTGCTTCAGGTGAGTTGGGGGGGTGGGGGGACACTTCAATGCTGTCAAACGTGTCCTGCCTGCGCTGAAGGTGAAACTCTGCGATCCTTCTGTTGGAGGCCACAGCCCAGCGAGAGGGGCGGGTGGGAGGGAACTCCTCCCCAGCGGCTGAAGGACCTCAGACCAGCGAGCGCAGGTCCAACTGAGGGGCAAGAGGCTTGGTGGGGGGGGGGGGGGGGAAGATGGATGTGGTTGCTGCGAGAACTGGAGCGGAGGTCTATCCACTGGCCCTTAAGAGCAGCAGAGAGGACCCTTGGAGTCTCCCATATTCATGGGAGGCCATGATCTACTGGGATCATCGTCAGAAGAGGGTTGACTCAGTGCTGGGTAAACAAGATTCTAGTCCACGAAGTCTGCACTGAACACGATACAAAATTAGTTATTTGCATCCCTAAATTTTTCTTTGGTCGAGTACAAACTGCCAGCTGAAGTGGTGAATGCAGTCTCAATTTTAATGTTTAGGGTTAGGGTTGGTGTTAAGAAGAATTTGGACAGGTGCATGGATGGGATGGCCATGGACTGGGTGCAGGACAGTGGGATGAGGCAGAACAAGAGTTTGGCATGGGCGAGAAGGGCCTGTTTGTGGTTCTATCCCTCTCTACCTGCATATTCATGTGGCTGTAACTAGAATCTTGTTTACCCAGCTCTGTGAAAATTTCTTCAACCCTCTTCTGACGAGGATTTCAGTAGATCATGGCCTCCCATGAATATGGGAGACTCCAAGGATCCTCTCTGCTCTCCTGTCAGGACCACCCGTAAATCAGAGGAACAACGCTTGATTTTCCGTCTGGGCCCTATCCAACCAGACGGCATTAACGTCAACCTCCGGATTCTGCTGGCCCTGTCCTCCCTCCCTTTCCCTTAGCTCTTCACCATTTGCAGCCATCCCACTCACCCCTCTCCCCCCCCGCTGCTTGCCAGTGTTCCTTCCCTCCCTTACCTGCCTGTTACTTTCTGCCCTTGGGCCTGTGCTCCTCTCCCTCCCCACCACCATTTTGGTTGGGCCCCTGCCGACATTTTGCTCGTACCTCAAGCCCAAAATATTGTTTAGGCATCTTTATCTTTGTCACTCTCATCTACCCACCCCAATATTTTGCAAACCGCCATTCTACCACTTCCTCCGGCAGCTCGTTCCGCACCCCGATGCAGGCAGGTGCGTGATTGGTGGGGGGAGGGGGGAGGGGCAGAAGCTCAGGCAAGAGGTGGAGAAGGGCAGGAGGGCAGACGAACTCTGTGGGTGGGGAGGAAAGTGGGGGTGGGTTTGGTGTTTGCACGTTCTCTGCCTGGGTTTTCCCTGGACTCTCTGACTGCCAAAGATCGATGGAGGGGTTTAGTAGGTGGATTGGTGCAGTGGGCTCGTGGCCCAAAGGGCCCGTAACCATGCAGTATGTCCAAATTAAAATAGTCCTTTTATGGTGGCACGGTTAAGTGTAGTGCAGTGGTTTTCAAACTTATTCTATCCACTCACAAACAACCTTACATAATCAGATCAATTTCAGATTTCTTGTCAGAGTACATACATGACATCACATACATACCTGAGATTCCTTATCCTGCAGATCTACCACTAATTGGTCGTGCAAAAAATGAACTGTACACAGCGTAAACATGTAAACAAATAAAAGAACTGTCAACAGGATAACGAATGTAAACAAACTGACTGTGCAACACAAAAGAAAAATCAATAAAGTTCACAAGAATCCTGATGGAGTTTGTCGTTGAGGAGTCTGGTGGTGGAGGGGGAGCTGCTGTCCCTGAACCTGGTGGGTGCGAGTCTTGTGGCCCCTGGACCTTCTTCCTGAAGGCAACAGCAAGAAATAAGTGTGTGCCGGGTGGTGTGGGTCCTCGATGATCACTGCTGCCCTCTGACGGCAGCATTCCCCGCCGATCAGCGGTTCTCAACCTTTTTATTTCCACTTGCATCCCACTTTAAGTAATCCCTCTGCCATTGGGGCTCTGTGATTACTGAAGGGTTGCTTATGGTGGGATGTGGGTGGGAAGGGAAGGTTGAGAATCACTGCTCTAGTCCCGATTGTTACGGAAATATTTTGCTTGAGAAAAATTGTCATTGGCCCATTTGCTTTGGAGTTGTGAAACTGCACATAACAAGTCAATGAGGGACGCTGAAAACAGTGGTTTTCAAACTTTCTTTCCATCCATACACCATCTTAAGCAATCCCTTACTAATCACAGAGCACTGATGGGATTGCTTAAAGTGGGATATGAGTGGTAAAAGGTTGAGAACCACTGCTGTAGATGTTCTGGATGGTGGGGAGGGTTTTGCCTGTGTTGCCCTGGGCTGTGACCACTACCTTTTGCAGGGCTTTACGCTCATGGAGTATTGGTTGTTCCCCCATACCAGACCGTGATGCAGCCGGTCAGCACACTTTACACCACACCTCTGTAGAAGTTTGCCAGCGTCTCTGATGTCGTACTGTATCTTCACAAACTCCTGAGGAAGTTAGGGTGCTGACGGGCTTTCTTCATGATACCATTGGTGTATTGGGTCCAGGAAAGATCCAACGAGAGAACGAATCCCAAGAACTTAAATGTGCTCCCCCTCTCTACCTCTGATCCCCCAACGATCACCGGATCGTTCCCTTCCTGAAGTCAACAGTCAGCTCCTTAGTTCTGGTGACATTGAGTGTGATGTGGATGTCGTTGCACCATTCGGCCAAGTTTTCAATCACAGAGCACCTGTGGCATAGGGAATACTTAAGGAGGTATGTGAGGGGAAGGGAAAAGTTAGAAAACCCCTGGTTTAGCAGTTGGCATGACTCTATCACACCGCCAGCGATCAGGGCTGGGGTTGGAATCTGCCACTGTCCACAAGAAGTTTATAACATTCTCCCCGTGTCTGCGTGGGTTTCCTACCACCCTTCAAAGACATGGGGGAGGGGGATTGTAGTAAAAACACTGGAGAAACTCAGCAGGTCAAAGTGTACTTTATACAGCAAAGATCTCCATACATCACCAACATTTTGGGTCTGAGGTGGGAGTAGAATGTGGCCAAGTGTCCGAACAATACCGGGGGTTATAGGTTATAGGTCAATTGGGTGTAAATTGGGCGACATGGGCCTGTGGGCCGAAAGGGCCTTGTTACTGTGCTCTGTGTCTTGATTATTTTTTAAAAATTTAAAATGTCACACATGCCATATGCCACCTTCGCTCGATCGACTGGAGTGGCCACTTTTTGAGAAGCTATGGGCTTGGATTCCTGATCCCTCTGCATCATCCCATATCCCCACTCCAACCATTAACTGCGCACCTTTCCCTTTGCACTAGGCTCTCCCCCCACCCACCCCCCTCCCCCTTCCAGAAGTGCACTGAAGCAGGTTGAGCCCCTCCTCACAAAAGGCTGACTCTTCCATCTCTACCCTGGCCAGGCACAGCAGGTGGGCCAGGATGTCGACGTCGCAGAAGCACCGGAACTTTGTGGCGGAGCCCATGGGGGAAAAGTCCGTCAGGTCCCTGGCCGGCATCGGTGAAGTCCTCGGCCGCAAGTTGGAGGATCAAGGCTTCGACAGGGTAAAGTCTGGCGACGCTCCCGACGTTGCGGTCACTGGGCCTTCCTGGCCTCTGTGTCCCATCCCTCCCCAATCTCCATCCTCCTCGCACCACGAACCCCCGCAGGTCGCAGAGTGTGGAACAGGGTCTTTGGCCCAACTCATTCCGTGCTGGCCGAGTTGGAATTCAAGGCCTGCAAAGCCTTTTCAACCCAACTGCACATACAAATGTCCTTTGAATGCCCCACTTCTCCAGCGTCCTGTGAAATGTCAGAAATGTTCCAGGGTTGTAGGTTAATTGGGTGTAAATTAGATGGCACGGGCTCATGGGCCAAAATGGCCTGTTACTGTGCCGTATGTTAAAACTTTTTAAAAATTCAGATATGATTCACTGTCAGAATGAAAGGGGCCCCATTCCTCTCGTTCAAGAATTGTCTACCCTGGCAGAAAGGCTGGGGGCATTCACCCGAATTATGAGTCCAAATTGTTTCATTACCCACTTAAACCTCATTCACTCTGCCTGGCCCGTCCGACCTCCCACATGGTGGGAATACATTCCCAGCCTGTCGGATCTCCCACACGGTGGAAATAAAGTCCCATCCTGTCCGACCTCCCACATGGTGGAATACATTCCCAGCCTGTCTGATCTCCCACACGGTGGAAATAAAGTCCCATCCTGTCCGACCTCCACACGGTGGGAATAAAGTTCCAGCCTGTCCGATCTCCCACACGGTGGGAATAAAGTCCCGGCTGACGGCCTGGTCTCCTGTGTCGACTCTGCAGCATTCCAGTTCGTTAAGGTTGACAACTGGTCCCAACCCCCTTGCCTGCGGCGAGCTTGCTGAGTGGGACCACAGATTTACCATGGGAGCCCCATCCCAGCGACCAGGGCCTCTTGTTTGGAAAGGCCACCCCCAGTCCGTGACAACAGTGTGCACTTGTCTGACAGCAGACGGCATGAAAAAAGCTCCTCAGCTCATCCCGTTTGCTGTATCCATCCGTCCTGCAGCGAGTTTAATGCAGGCCTATTCCAGTGACCGGCGTCCAAATCCCGTGAGGAGTTTGTACGTATTCCCACTGTTGGTGTGGGTTTTCCTCCGGGGGCTCTGGCCTCCTACCACCCTTCGAAAACGTATGGGCAGCGCGGGCTTGTGCGCCAGAATTGAACATTTGTAAAATGATTTGAAAAATATCCAGATGATTCCGACCAAATTGGTTCACATTTGTGTCAATGATTGAGACTCTTCAACAGGATGTGAGTAAGACTCGCCCACCCCGGTGGGGAAAACCCCTGGATTTAACCCTGGGATTTTTAAAACAGTTCGGTGCACTGCGTCATTTTCAAGGGCTGTGTGCTGATCTCTCTCTCCCCCTCCACCTGTCTCCTCCTCCCACCTTCCCCCCCTTTCTCCCCCTCCCCTTCCTTCCTCCTCTCCCATTCCCTCCTCTCTCCCACGTTCCTCTTCTCCCCCGCACTTCATCCCCTTCCCTCCTCCCCTCCTCATGCCTCCTCTTTCCTCCCTCCTCTTCTTCCCCTCCCCACTTCTTCCCCTTCCTCACTCTCCCCTTCCTGCCTTCCTCTTCTCCCTCCCCCACTTCCTCCCTCCCCTTCCCTCCTCTTCTCCCCTTCCCTCCTCCCTGCCTTCCTCTTCTCCTTCTCCCACTCCTCCACTTCCTCCCCTCTCCCTCCCTCCTCTCCCTGCCTTCCTCTTCTCCCTTCCCTTGCTCCATTCCTCCTCTCGCTGCCCTCCTCTTCCTCTTCCCCTCTTTCCACCACCTTATTTTTCCTCCCTCTTCCTCTTACCCCCCCATTCCCTTCCTCTTCCCCCATTCCCTCCTCTCTCTCCCCAACCCATCTCTCTCTCCTCCTTCTCCCTAACTTTCCCCTCCCATTTTCTCCTCTCTCCCCCCGCCACCCAGGCCTACGTGGTGCTCGGCCAGTTCCTGGTCCTGAGAAAGAATGAAGATCTCTTTAAGGACTGGCTGAAAGAAGTGTGCAGGCAAATGCCAAGCAATCGAACGACTGCCTCATCTGCCTTCGAGAGTGGTGTGATGCCTTCCCTGTGATCCCTTCTCTCCACCAGCTGCCTTCCTGTCCTGCCCCCAGACAACTTTTAACAGTGAAGATGATTCACCCAGCTTCCCTTTGGGGTTCCCATGCACCTTCTCACTGCTATGAATCAGAAACATTTGAAGGAATATTCACCCCATGGCGGCCCCCCCCACCCAAGTCCTCTCTTTCCACTGCAGAGAACCTGTCCTGGAAATGGCCTAAATTAGAGTCTCCATTTTTAATCTTACCCTCTTCTCCCCCTCGCTCCTCTGTCTCCCTTGCTCCCCTTTATCTCTTCCCCCTCTCCCCTTCTCTCGCTCCTTCCCCTCTCTTGCTGCCCCCTCCCTAACACCCCCTCTGCCAGAGGACCCACAGAACGGCGCACAGTAACGCTGCTTCATTTCCACGCCAAGCGCCACGTTGAGTCAAGCTACTTGAAGAATGACAACCCCACCTCCCCTCACTGTTTTATCCACAGCCAACCCCCTCCCTCCCGCTCCCATTTTGTGCTGAGTTTTGAACGCTGTTGTTACATTTTATAAATAAAAGTCGTTGAGATGTGAGTGCCTGCTGTGCCCTTTCCCCCCCACGCTCCGTTAAGTGGGACTTTTGAACCGGTTCAGAGTGGAGCCAGCGGACACCCAGCGGTCAGTGGAGTTTCCAGCTCCAAGTGTTGCCAACTCCCGAGTTTTCGAGATCACAGTTGGAGAAACAAGAAACAAAAAATGTGAGAGGCAGTCAACAGGTCAGGCAGTTGACTCCCCTCCCCTCCCCCCCTCCCTCCCCCATCTATCTCTCTACCTCCCTCCCTCCCCTCTCCTTCCCCTCCCTCCCTCCCTATCTACTCTCTCCTTCCCCTCTACCTTCCTCCCTCCCTCCCCTCTCATTCCTCCTTTTTACCTTCCCCTCCTCCTCTCTCTTCCCTAACCCCTCTCCCTATCTCCCCTCTCCTCCCTACCTCCCTTTCACCCTCCCTCCTTCCCTCCCCTCCTTCCCTCCCCCTCTCCCCTCTCTCCCCTCACATCCTCCCCTTCTCTCCCTCCCTCCCTCTCCTTCCCTATCCCCTCTCCTCCTCCCCTCCTCTACCTCCCTCTCCCCCTCACATCCTCCCCTTCCTCCCTCCCCATCCCTACCCCCTCTCCCTCCCTCCCCTCTACCTCCCTCTCCCCCTCACATCCTCCCTTCTCTCCATGTCATTCCCCTCTGATTTCCCCCTCACTCTACCTCCCCTTTCTCTCCCTCCATCCTCCCACCCACCTTCCCTACCTCCCTCCCTCTCTCCTTCCCTACCTCCCTCCCTCTTCCTCCCCTCTCCCTCTCTCCCCCCTCACATCCTCCCCTTCTCTCGCCCTCCTCTACCCCTCTCTCACTCCCTCTGTCTGTCATTCCCCTCCAATTTCCCCTCATTCTACCTCCCCATTTCTCTCCCTCCACCCCTCCCCCGACTCTGTCTCTGTTTCTCTCATCTTCATCTTGCCCTATTCTGGAAATGACAACTCACATCTCCCACCCCCCCCCCCCCCCCCCCCCCCCACTTTTCAGGTCCTTTCATTACTGGGGAGAGAGGTCACAATGCCTCTGATGCCACAATGGCTGACCTCAGTTAATGAGGGTGGTGGGGGTCCTTCCACCCCCTCCCAAGGTAAACCAGAGGAGACAAGTCTGCAGAGAATAGCTCAGGTCTCTGGGAAGCAGAGATGGATTTGAGAAGTTCTGTTCTCACTGATGGAAACACGGACAAAGGTGAGGAGAAAGGAAGAGATCATTATTTTTTGGTGTTTATTGGTCACAGAGTGAAGCTCCCTCCACACTGTCCCATCACACACTCCCTCCCCACCGTCCCATCACACACTCCCTCCCCACTGTCCCATCACACACTACCCTCCCCACCGTCCCATCACACACTCCCTCCCACCGTCCCATCACACACCCTCCCCACCGTTCCATCACACACTCCCTCCCACCGTCCCATCACACACTCCCTCCCCACCGTCCCATCACACACTCCCTCCCCACCGTCCCATCACACACACCCTCCCACTGTCCCATCACACACTCCACCCCACCGTCCCATCACACACTCCCTCCCCACCGTCCCATCACACACTCCCTCCCCACTGTCCCATCACACACTCCCTCCCCACCGTCCCATCACACACTCCCAGGTCAGACAGACTGAAGCTCCCTCAGCTGCGTCGGTTATCCTGCCTGCTCTAATCAGAGACACTCACTAGCTCTGGTTGCTGACAGCTGTTAAAACTGAGCCCAGCAAAATGTCAAAGAACTCCCAATGGAGGTGGGCAGTGGTTTCCATTGGATGGGGAACAATCCTCTTCTCAGTCCAAAGAAATTTGGGAACAGAGACAAGGAATTTTAATCGCCTTTGGATCAGGGAAGATGATGAAGAGTTTTAGTAAAGGTTTTTCCACAGGGAGAAAAACTCATCCCCAAATGCGGCTTAACGGATTGCACAGGCCAAAATATTTGGCCGTTTAAGTAGCGTCTTTCTGTGACTTCCAGGGAAGCAGCCCATCTGCCATGTCCCCACCACGTCGCAGAAGCACAAGAACTTTGTGTTGGAGCCGATGAAGGAGAAGTCGGTGAGGGAGCTGGCCGGGATCGGAGTGATCCTAGGCGGACGCCTGGAGGAGAAGGGATTCTGCAAGGTGAAGTGCCGGAGGAAGGCTGCACTGGGGAGGGGGTGAAGGAGACGAGGGCTGAGGTTATTGTCCCTAACATGTGGTGGTGCGTGGCAGGGGACATCCGAGTGGATGGGTAGTTCCTAACAAAAGGTGGGGAGGGAGAGGCAAGTGTCCGACGGAGGGGTTCTAGATGGGAATTAGAATCCTCGTGTGTGTCATGGGACTAGGGTCCTGGTGTGGGATGGGGGAACATGATTCCAGGGTGGGACGGGGAATAAGATCCCGGTGTGGGATGGGGAACAGAGTCCCGTTGTGGGATGAGGCATGGGGTCCTGGTGCAGGACGGGAAAATGAGGTCCTGGTTTGGGACTGGTTCCCGGTGTGAGACGGGGGAACAGAATCCCTGTGTGGGGACGTGGGGGTGGGGGGGGGACAGGGTTCAGATATAGGACGGGAAACAGGATCCTGGTGTGAGACAGGGGAATGGAGTCTCAGTATGGGACGGGTCCTGGTGCCGGGACGGTGGGTGGGGAAACGAGGACTTAGTTTGGGACAAGGAACAGGCTGCTGGTGCGGGAAGGGAACATGGTCACTGGCTGGTGAAACCATCGTGGTTTCCAGATGGGGATTTTTCCCCCTACCAGTGGACACCAACCAAGAGCCTGGAACCCGGCTCGTCTTCCTGCAGAGGCTGCCAGTCTCGCAGTGACTTCGGGGAAGAGCCCGAGGATGGATCGGCCAGGACCCGTGAGGAACATCTTTGGGTGTGGGGCGGGAAGTCACCAGTCTCCACCACCAATTACCTCAGCCGCGTTCACCCCGGGGTCGCCTGGCACACTGTAATCCTGTTCCCCTCTCCTGCATTAGGCCAAGGATGTCCTGGGGCAGTTCTTGCTGCTGAAGCAGGATAAGGCCACCTTCAAGTCATGGCTGAGGCAGGTGTGCTTTGCAGGGAGCAGACAGTCGGAGGACTGCTACCGATGCCTCAGGGAGTGGTGCGACGCCTTCCTCTGAACGATATCCTGTCGATAACTCATCGCTATTTACTGTTCTCCGATTGCTGGGGAGTCATTCAGATTTTTATGTTATTATAAGCTGTTTTGTTAATAAAGGTGCGATCAAATGGTGGCTGCATTCATCGCGAACATAGAAATCTACAGCGCAGTACAGGTCCTTCGGCCCACAGTGTTGTGCCAGCCGAATAAACCACCTCCAACCACTGCCTACATTTTCCCTGCTGCATACCCCTGCTTTTTTCTCTATCCAATCGATCCTATTGTTCCTGCCTCCTGCTACCAGCAGCACATTCCGTGCACTCACCATTCTCTGTGTGGAGGAACATTCACCCTTGTACTCGAAAATAGCGTATTTTCTATATAACCCCCTATTATTTTGACCTGGCTGCCCACCCATCCGAGCTCCTGGCGCCCCAAATGTGGACCCTGAGCTTGGCTGCCCGCACATCCGAGCTCCCGATGCCCGAATGCGGACCCTCACCTCAGCTGCCCGCCCATCCGAGCTCCCGATGCCCCGAATGCGGACCCTCACCTCAGTTGCCCGCCCATCTAAGCTCCTGATGCCCCGATGCAGACCCTCACCTTGGCTGCACGCCCATTCCAGCTCCCGACGCCCCGAATGCGGACCCTCATCTTAGCTGCCTGCTCATCAGAGTTCCAAATGGCCCAACCATGGACCCTCACCCTGGCTGCCCGCCCATCCGGGCTCTGAATGCCCCAACCGTGGACCTTCACCCTGCTGCCCACCATCGGAGACCCAATGCCTCAACCGCAGATACTTGCCCTGGCCACTGGCCCATCTGAGCTCCCGGCGCCGCAAATGCAGACTTACCACCCAATCCCGATCATCTGAGCCCCCTGACTGCGGACCCTTGTGGTAGCCACCCACCCATCCAAGCTCCCTACACCCTGAACATGGACTTACCACCCTGTCCCGACCATCCGAGCTCCTAGTGCCCTGACCGCCCACCCTAACGTTGGTCGCCCGCCTATCCGAGCTCTCGACACCCCGAACATGGACTTCCCACCCAGTCCCGGCCATCCGAGCTCCTGACGCCTGACTGCAGACCCTCGCGTCAGCCGCCCGTCCATCCAGGCTCCCTGAACATGGCCATCCGAGCTTCCAACGCCTTGAATAACGCAGGTACTTACTGCTATCAAAAATACGACCTATGGAAAAGTTGACCCACCCCCCCAAAATTTGACCTGAAATATTGGTCCAAAATGTCTATTTCACAAGTTAATACAGTACTCCCAATCACCTTAAAACTATGACCCTCTCGTGGGGAAAAAGCCCCTGGCCATCCTCTCTAACGGGGAAACCCTCCTCCTCCAGTGCTCCAAGGACAAAAAGACCAAGTTCACTCAACTATATTCATGAGGCGCCCACTCCAATCCAGGCAGAGTTCCTTGTGAGTCTCCTCTGCCCCCTCTCTGCAGCCTCCTGTCGTGAGATGAGCAGAACTGAGCGCCGTACTTCCAGCGGGGTCTTGTGTCGCTGCGGCACTCCCTCACAGCTGAGCGATACGTTGGGAGGGGGGGGGCAGCTTGCTCTACGGCCTCCACCACCACGCTGGGCCTCTCCCCCACCCCCCAACCCCTAAGCTTGTCTTAGATTTCTCTACCCTGGACTTATCTGTGTCCTTTGTGGTTTATTAATTTCCTGATATCAATTCCAAAGAAAACCCCTTGCAATCAAAACCCCACCCCAATACAAGGTTTGCTATATTAATAAAGTATACATGGGAATCACGTGAGGAACCAGACAGCGCATCCAGACACCTTAATTCTTCACATCATGAATGGGCCCCATGTCCTGTGGAAATAACATTTAATAGTAAAAATGCAAGACATGAGGTCCTGTGAACATTCAAATTGCCCTGTAAAATGGGATTAACCGGGCAATTGACTAGGTTTTTAAAAAGTCTCTACTTAAAATTTAAAACCACTAAAAAAAAATAAGCATTTATATTATTTCAAATGCAACCCCAATACATGTGGTGAATATATAGAAAAAAGAAAATAGAGTATAATAGAACCCCCCCCCCCCCATCTACAAACGCAAACAGGACAAGAGAACTGCATCAGGAATATTTCGATATGGAGACCTATAAGAGGAAAGGA
>NC_091476.1:67207914-67342280 GCF_036971445.1 Narcine bancroftii
TACACCATACCTGCAGCCCATTCCCAACCCCACACGCACACATACAGCCCCCATAAACACAGACCCCCACACACATGCACACCCCATACACGCGTGCACACCCCCTCCACACGTACCCATACATGCATACTGCCCCTAAACAGACACGCCCAAACACACCCACCCCCCATATGCACACACAGCACCCCCCCACAAACACCCCTCAACGTGCGCACAGTCCACAACACACACATACATTCCACACTGTAGCACGACAGCTCCGCATAGCTGCACCCCAACATATCCACCCCCCACAACTCCACGCATCCACCCCCCCACAACTCCACGCATCCACCCCCTCACAACTCCACGCATCCACCCCCCCACAACTCCACGCATCCACCCCCCCACAACTCCACGCATCCACCCCCCCCACAACTCCACGCATCCACCCCCCCACAACTCCATGCATCCACCCTCCCCCCACAACTCCACGCATCTCCACCCGCACAAGGCCCTCCCCCCGCCCTGATTCAGAGGCAGGAGCATTCCACCGAGCCGCAGCTGTCACTCAGGTCATAATGCTTCGAACACAACATCCTGGCAACACCTCCCACCACACTCCCAGCCCCCCACTCAGTTCCCATCCCCCCCCCCTTCCTGGAACTGCTGGGATCCTGCCCACCAGAGTTCCCACTTCAAAACTCATTCTCTAAAAATCCACTATGAGCATTGTAGGCAGAGGGAGAAATGAACGGCCTCCAGATCTATTATTTAAATGAATTGCTGTCTGTTGACTTTAAAATCTGCCACATTTTGCAGTGCAAGTAAATTTGTCCTGGAAATTTATGCAAACCAGCTAATTCCTTAGGCAAATTCTGAAGTGCATTGGACTAAGCAGGGAAAACATTACAAGCATATTACTGCGAACCTGACACTAATAACAGGTTCCTTCTCTCTACAATTCTTTGCCATCCGTCCAAAGGGAGATTTTCTTCAGCTCTCAGTGCTTCAGAGACAACAGGCGGTCTGAAATCGACAGTTCATGGAACATTCAAGTGAGCACTCAATTCACAGGGCTGGAGAAAGCAGCAGGAATTTCCTGGTCAGGAGCAGAAATAGGCCATTCAGCCCATCAAATCTTCCCCAGCATTCCATCATGAGATGATCAATTTCCCTACACAGCCCACTGCCCGGCCTTCTCCCCCCGTAACCTTTGATGCTCTGTCAATCTCTACCTTAAATACACCCAATGTGAGCCGGCCTCCACAACCGCCCATGGCCACAAATCCCACTCATTCACTGCCCTCAGGATGAATAAATCCCTCCGCGTCTGTGATCCAAGCAGGCGCCCTTCGATCCTGAATTGTGCCCTCTCACCCTGGATCCTCTCGCCATGGGGATTTTCTGGCTCTGCTCTCTGTGAGCCTCTGCACAAAAACACGAACATTCCTGCAATATTACCCGGTGGGGGGTGGAAGGACGCTGACAGCAGGGGAGATCGGAATCAACTCCAGATCCCTGGAGCTGTGATTCAGCTGCTCCCATTGAGCAGTCTTCACCTTTAACTCAACCAACTATTATCTGTCAGAAGCTATCATTATTTATGCCTCCATGACCTGGACCATCTTCCTCAAACCTCCCCGGTCTTCCAGGAAGAATTCCACGTCAGTAACAGTGAGGACTGCAGAGTTGGTCATGGTATGGGATTTGACCTCAGGACCCTCCAGGTCACACAAGCACCCTCACAGACACACATCAGTCACACATGCGCACTCAGACATACCCGCCAGTCACGCCCTCACACACCCGCCAGTCACGCCCTCACACACCCGCCAGTCACGCCCTCACACACCCGCCAGTCACGCCCTCACACACCCGCCAGTCACGCCCTCACACACCCGCCAGTCACGCCCTCACACACCCGCCAGTCACGCCCTCACACACCCGCCAGTCACGCCCTCACACACCCGCCAGTCACGCCCTCACACACCCGCCAGTCACGCCCTCTCAGACGCCAGTCACGCCCTCTCAGACGCCAGTCACGCCCTCTCAGACGCCAGTCACGCCCTCTCAGATGCCAGTCACGCCCTCACTCAGACATGCGTGCCAGTCATGCGCACTCACTCAGTCACGCGCACTCACTCAGACACACGCGCCAGTCACGCGCACTCAGACACATGCCAGTCACGCACTCACACAGACACACACGCCAAACACACACACGCCAAACACACCCACCCACAGCACCATCCTTGGCTGCAGCTCATCAGTGTTCCCACACAAACAGCGAACTGAAGCTCCATCATCACTCAACAAAAACCTGGCTGGCAGAAGTTAAACTGCGAAGTTACTCATTTATTGAAATTCTATTGATCTGCGGAGCAGATTTCTTAAATGGCTAAATGAATAGGTCTTGTATCTGCTGATGGGTTCCGAGACGCCAGTCTAGACAGGGACTAGATCTCACATACCCACCACGCAAGGTTGCACTCCATAACCTGCGTTACCCTGAGCCTTTTCACTCAGCAAGACAACACAATCTCCTGAAACATTCATCTCCTGACAGAAACATGCTGGAGGTTTAATGCTGTTCTCACATTTTTCTCCATGATGCAGGAGGCTATTCACACCTTCCCTATTCCCCCCCCCACCTCCCAACGTGTTCCACAAGAACATTAGAAACAGGAGCCGGCCCGTCGAACCTGCCCCGCCATTCAATGAGTTCACAGCTGATCTGATGATGGGCTCATCTCCACTAACCGGCCTTTTCCCATATCCCAGAATTCCCCAACGACATAGAAATCTCTCCAACCTTGTCCTAAATCTATTTACTGAGGTCGCCTCCATTGCTTCAATGGGCAACGCATTCCACAGATTCCCCATCCTCTGGGAAAAGTAGTTCCTCCTCAGCTCCGTCTTAAATCTACTCCCCTGGATCATGAGGCCATGTTCTCTAGTTCTGGTCTCCCCACCCATGGGAACAATCCATTGACCTCTATCTAATCTCTGCCTTTCAGAATTTTTATAAGATCCCCTCTCATTCTAAATCCCAGTGAGTACAGTCCCAGACGACTCCATCTCTCCTCACTGGCCAACTCCCTCATCCCTGGAATCAACTGGATGAACCCATTGACTCTCCCCAGATTCTACCCCTCACCCACACTCTGTGCGGGGGGGGGGGGTTTACTTACAGCCGCTATTGAACCCAGCGACCCACATGGCTTTGAGACGTGGGAGGGGACCGAAGCACCCAGGGGAAATGCGCCTAGTCACAGGGAGAAAGCGCGGTGATAATTTCAGTGGACGGGTGAAGATGATTTCGTTGGACGATGCAGAGGTTCACTGAATGCAGAGCTAGAGAACTCCCAAGGTAGGAGAGTCCAGGAAAAGAGGGCACAGGATGGAAGGGCATCCTCTCAGAATAGAGACGCAGAAGAATTTCTTCAGCCGGAGGGCGGAGAATCTGTGGAATTTGTTGCCATTGGGTCATTGGGTGTATTTAAAGCAGGTTCTTGATTAGTCAGAGCATCAAAGATTATGGGCAGTGGGGAAATGGAACAGCTCGTGATGGAATGGTGGGGCAGATTCGATGGGGTGAATGGCCTATTTCTGCCTTTATGTCTCTGGTCTCATGGTCATATTGACATCGACGTCTCCAGTTTCTGTTAGCCCATTCCCTGATCTCCCTTCCTTCCCCATCCCTGTCTCCTTTCCTCCAACCCCTTCTCTCTTCATTCACAGAGCCGCCCCCTCCCCACCCCCACCGTTTGCTGCTGTGCCCTCCCTCCCTCTCTGATCCTCTGATTAACCCCCTGCCTGTGGGACCGCGCTGCTTGCCCTGCCCCCACCATATTGTACGGCCAAAACCTTGAAGCCTGAAACATTGGTTCTGCATCTTTACCTTTGCTGTATAAAGGACACTGCGTGACCTGCTGAGTTTCTCCAGAATCATGTTTTTACCTGTGTCTAGTGGCTCCCTGCCTTAGCGCAGTAGCAGAGTTACTGGACAAACAGACTGAGAACTCATCTAATGATCTAAAGGCATGTTTAAACCCCACACCGCAACTGGGGAATTTAAATTCAAGTAATTAAATGGATCTATTATTCACAAAGAAAACCACAACTGTTGATAAAAAACTCAGCCGGTTCACTTGAACTTCAGGGGAGGAAATGTGCCACACTTATCCAGAATACTGCGTGGAACAGCATTGGCCAAATGGGCCAAAGGGCCTGTTCTCCCCTGACGATGTTTCCAGCATTTTATGCTTTAATATCACATTGTACAGATTCAGTTTATATGGTGCGGCCTGCCAGACCATGAACAACACCTTACACAGATCTA
Organism: Narcine bancroftii; assembly: GCF_036971445.1. NCBI lineage: Eukaryota > Metazoa > Chordata > Chondrichthyes > Torpediniformes > Narcinidae > Narcine > Narcine bancroftii. The sequence goes on from NC_091476.1 coordinate 67,212,239, forward strand.
AAAACTTAATGTGCTGGGAAATGCTCCCATTTACCACCCTATCCCAGACATTTTTAATTTGATTTCTTTTTTAAATTTAGCCAAACAGCGCGGTAACAGGCCCTTCTGGCTCACGAGCCGTGCCACCCCATTGACCTACAACACCCCCCGGTATGTTTTGAACAGCGGGAGGAGCCTGGAGACCCCGGGGGACCTACACAGACACAGGGAGAATGTGCAAAGTCCTTACAGACAGCGCGGGGTTCAAACTCTGGTCACTAGTGCTGTAACAGCGATGTGCTAATTTCTACACTATCCATGCCATTTTCTGTTATCATTTCAGATTTCCAGCTGTGTTTATTTAAGATTATTTTTTAAATTCCATCCTAGTTCAGCCTGCTGTGTCCCAGATCCACACGGTCATCGAATACGCCATGAAACATCAACAGGCGCCCTGACTAGCTGCATCACAGCCTGGTCGGGCAATTCAAGTGGAGGAAAGTGGCCAGATACGTCGCGGGTTTTAACTTCCCGTCCATTGCAGACATGTCAGGCTCTGCCTCGAGAAGGCAGCCAGCATCACCAAAAACGGCAGCTCTGGCGTGGGCTGGCAGAGAGAGGGCAGCGGAGACCCAGCACTCCAACCTCCCTGTCCGCACAGGCTTTAAATGGCCTGTTAAAAGAGGTTTGTTTTTAAACCCTGCAACTGGGTTTTTAAACCCTGCAAGATGGCAGTGCCTGTGTTTGGTTGCAGACTCTGGGGGAGGCCAACCTCCCCCCCCCACTGCCCAGGGAAGGAGATAAGCCCCACGGGATGGCGACAAACCAGCGAGGGGGCTCTATGGCTGAAGATCATGCAAGCGCCGGGCTGTTGGCCACTCAAGGCGAGGAGCCTGTGCAGGCTGCTGAAGACTGGTTGATGAGGTACCAGGTACCAAAAATGGAATGTGAGAGCGTGCCAAGGGCTTCCTGACCGTGTCGGAGGTTCGGATCCAAGTTCAGTTTGCTGATGGTTTGGACTGCAGTCTGTGGGGAGGAAAATCCACAGACACTCAGTGTCTCAGGGCTGGGGAACTCTCTTCCTCTGACAGCAAGAGGCGGTGGACGTCACTAACGGTGACTCCTTGTCTGCCTTACGTCAGGCAGAAGGCAACTTGATGTAATATTACACGTTCTGTACTATTACATGACAATATAGGAATTTTAAATTTTGAACCAGCAAGAAAGAATTTCAGCTCCTATGCGAATTGTACAATTTGTACAACAATAAACTTAAAGCAAAGACCAGTGGTTTAATCACCAAGTATTGGTCAAAATCTATTCTCAACTACAGTTGAAGCACCACGACACGTACAACACACATTCTATTTCTGAACAATTCTGGGCCGTCAACATATCTTCAGCAACACCAAACTGCTCACTCTGAAGGCTCCGTTGTGTCCACACAGATTGGACAGCTGATAACCTGCTCTGAATGTGGTCAAAAAGTCTGCATTAGCAAAGCAGGTTAAGAGTTTTGCAATACGCACCATTTGTACCCAACTTATCAAAACTTTGAAGCTGATTTTGGACATCAGGAGGGGGGAAGATCAGTCCCTCATCGAGGGGTCAGCAATGGAGAGGGTCAAGGATTTCAAATTCCTGGGGTCAACATCTCCGAGGATCTGTCCTGGGGCCTCTGTGTCAATGGCATCGCGAAGGCTTGCCAGTGGCTAGACTTTGTGAGGTATCTAAAGAGATTCTGTACGTCACCGAAGACTCTCGTAAACTTCTACAGGTGGACCATGGAGAGCATTCTGGCTGGTTGTATCACTGCCTGGTACGGAGGGCCAACTCTCAGGTCAGGAATAATCTCCAGAGAGTTGTCAACTCGGCCTGCAACATCACAGGCTCCAGACTTCACTCCATCGAGGACGTCTACAAGAGGTGGTGTCTTAAAAAGCAGAAGGTACACGACCAATATAAGTTGGGGGTGGGTGTATCGGGTAATCGAAAATTAATAACTAAATAGCAGGACAAGTTAGGGAGTTTTCTTAATGTAAAGTGTTAAGGAGCAAAAGAAGGTTAGTGGGAGGGAGAGGGTAAAAGAGAACTAGATTAAAAGAGAAAGGGGGGATTTAAGAACATTTAGGGAAGGAGGTTGGTTGAGTTCAGAAGTTTAGTTACAGAGTGGAGTTGTGAGAGAGTTGGGTGTTAGAGTTTGTGGAGGAAGTTAAAGACAAAAAAGAAATAGGGTTAGAGTGAGCTGTTCATGTTTGGAGGAGCAACCAAAGGAGGTAGAGTTGAGTGAGAGTTAGAAAAGCAGCTCAAGTTCAGAGGGGCTGGTGGATTAGTCCGTTAGTAAGAGAGCAGATTTATGGAAAGAGAAGGGATAGAAGGCAAGGCCAGGAATTGCTCCTCTTGTCTGATGTGAGAGCTGGGCAGTGACCCCAAGGACTTCATGTGCATCCAGCTTCAGTTGGATGGGCTGAGCAGCATTCGGGAGGTCAAGGGGGTGATGGAGATAATGTTATACTTAAGAGTTGGGGGGAGGATTATGGTTGGGAGGAGAGGTAATAGACAGAGCAGGGTTCTCCAGTGGGGTGTCCCCCTGAAGAATGTTCGCTGCTTTGACTACTGGTGTGGGGGTCGACGTACCGGGGATGAGTTGTAATGATTAGGTCTCTGGCATAGACTCTGGTCCCATGACTAAGAAGGGAAGGAATGAGTAAGCACGGGATTGTGATGGGGCATTCTATAGTTCGGGGTACAGATAGAAGGTTCTGTGGAGATCCTCGGATATCTCGTATGATATGTTGCCTCCCTGGTGCAAGGGTACAGGATATTACAGATCGACTCCATGTGGGGGGGGGGGGGGGGGGGGAAGAGAGAGAACATGTGGGGACCAATGACGCAGGGAGGAAGGATGTGGAGGTCATTCTGGGTGACTTTAGGGAGCTAGGAATGAGGTTAAAGGACGGGACATCCAGGATAGCGATCTCAGGATTGCTACCAGTGCCACGAGTAGGTGAGGTAAGAAATCAAAAGATCGTGCAGCTAAGCACGTCGCTGAAAACACTGCAGGAGGGGGGGCTTTAGATTTGTAGATAACTGGGCAACATTTCCAGGGAAGGTGGAAATGGTTCTGGCAGGACAGTTCACATCTTAACTGGAAAGGGAGAAATATTCTTGCAGGTAGGTTTGTTAGAGTGGCTCCAGTGGGTTTAAACTAGATGTGAAGAGGGAGAGGGAACCAGAGGGAAGGAATAGATGTCGGGGATAAGGATGAAATTGAAGACAGAGAAGTTGTCTGCACCATTAGTCATCAATGAAGAGCAAGGGAAGGGGAGTTTCTTCGCTGTATTTGGGTTAATGCTTGGAGTATCGTGAGAAAAGTAGATGAGCTTCAAGTATGGATAAGATACTTGGAATGATGATGTGGCAGCCATTAGTGAAACTTGGCTGCAGGAGAGGCGTGATTGGCAACTAAACATACCAGGATCTCGTTGCTTCAGGTGTGACAGAATAGAGGGAACAAGAGGGGGAGGTGTTACGCTGCTTGTTAGAGGGAGTATTACAGAGGTGCTTTGGAAGGGTAGATTAGAGGGGTCGTCTGGAGAAACACTATGGGTGGAACTGAGGAGTGGGAAAGAAATGGCAACCCTGATGGGGGTGTATTACAAAACCACCTGATGTGGAGAGGGAACTGAGGAACAAATTGGTAAGGAAATAGTAGTTATTTGTGATTGTGGGAGATTTTAACTTTCCACTCATTGACTGCAACGTCCACACTGTAAATAGGCTGGATGGTTTTGAGTTTGTTAAATGAGTACAGGATAGTTTTCTACATCAATATATAGAGGTAGCAACTAGAGAAGGACCAGCTTTGGGTCTGCTATGAGGAAATGAGATGGGTCAGGGGACAGAGGTGTGTGTTGGGGAGCACTTTGGGTCCAGTGATCACAATACTATTCGTTCAAAATAATTCTGGAGAAAGACGGGTCTGGACCCAGGGTTGTGATTTTTGATTGGAGAAAGGCTAATTTTGAGGAGAGGAGAATGGATTGGGAAGATGTGGACTGGGATAAATTGTTTTATGGGAAGGATGTAGAAGGAAAATGGAGGGCATTGAAAGGTGGCATTTTGAGGGAACAGAGACGGCATGTTCCTGTCAGGATGAAAGGAAAGGTTAAAAGTTTGAGGGAGCCTTGGTTTTAAAGGGTTATTGGAAATATATTTCAGAAAGAGCGGTTTGCAAAAAGTCTAGACACCATGAAGTAAATGAGGTGTTTGAGGAATAGAAAGAATGTAAGAAGAACCTGAAGAAGGAAATGAGAAAGGTTAAGGGGAGATAGGAGGTTGTGTGGTCCTGTAAGGGGAAAATAAATCTAAAGGGTTTCTACAGAGGAACAAAAGGACAGTGAGGAATCAAACTGGTCTCTGAGAGGATGAGAGTGGACAGCTGTTGTGGAGCCAGAGGAGATGGGGAAGATTTTGAACAGTGTTTTTTTTCCTTCAGTATTTATTAAGGAGAAGGATATTGATCTGTGTAAAGGAAAGGAAATAAGTGGGGAAGTTCTGGAAACAATGATGTTTACAGAAGAGGAAGTTCTGGCACTTTTAAGGAAAATAAAGTTGGATGAATGTCCAGGTCCTGACAAGACATTCCCTAGAACCTTGAGAGAGGTTAGTGTAGAAATAGTAGGGGCTTTGAAAGAGAAATTTAAAATGTAATTATTAACGGGGATGGTGCCGGAGGATTGGAGGGTGGTTCTTGTAGACCCATTGTTTAAAAAAGGTGCTCAGAGTAAGTTAGGGGCCTGTAAGTTTGTCATCAGTGGTGAGTAAGTTCATGGTAAGTATTCTTAGATATAAATATTTGGATAGGCAGGGTTTGATTAGAAATAGTCAACATGGATTTGTGAAGGGAAGATCATGTTTGACAAATTTTTTGAGGAGATTACTAGGAAAGTTGATGAAGGGAAGGCAATGGATGTTGTATATATGGACTTTAGTAAAGGCCCTTGATAAGGTTCCTCAGGGAAAGTTAGTTAGGAAGGTTCAATCATTGGATATTAGCATTGAAGTAGTAAAATGAAATCAACAATGGTTGAACGGGAGATGCCAGAGAGTTGTAGTAGATAACAGTTTGTCAGATTGGAGGCTGGTGATGAGCGATGATCCTCAGGATTCTGTATTGGGTACATTACTGTCTGTCATATACATTTATGATCTGGATGATGGGGTGGGAATTTGGATTAGTAAGTATGCAGATGATACGAAGATAGGTGGAGCAGTGGATAATGAAGAAGGGTTTCAAAACTTGCAGAGGGATTTAGGCCAGCTAGAAGAGTGGGCTGAAAGATGACAGATAGAGTTTAATGCAGATCAGTGTGAGGTGTTACATTTTGGTGGGGCTAATCAAAATAGGACATAGATGGTGAACGGTCAGGCATGAAGAGTGCAGTAGAACAGAGGGATCTCGGAATAATAGAACATAGTTCCCGGAATAGGGTGGTGAGGAAAGCTTATGGTACGTTGGCCTTAATAAACCAATCTAGGAACTGGGATATTATGTTAAAATTGTACAAGACATTGGTGAGGCCAAACTTGGAGCACTGTGTACAGTTTTGGTCACCAAAGTATAGGAAAGATAAACAAATTGGAGAGAGTGCAGAGAAGATTTACTAAAATGTGGCCAGGGTTACAGGGTCAAAGTTATAGGGAAAGGTTAAATAAGTTCAGTCTTTATTCTTTGGAGTGTAGAAGGTTGAGAGGGGTGTTGATTGAGATGTTTAAAATTATTAGGAGTATAGATAGAGTTGATGTGGAGAGGCTTTTACCATTAAGGGGGAGATACAAACAAGAAGACACGAGATGAGAGTTGGGGGCAAAGGTTTAGAGGAAACATGGGGGGGGGGGGGGACTTCTTCACACAGAGAGACGTGGGTGTGTGGAACAAGCTTCCAGACAAAGTGGCAGAGTCAAGCTCGATTTTAGCATTTAAGGAGAGATTGGATACGTACATAGACGGGAAAGGAATGGAGGGTCACGGGTTGAGTGTAGGTCAGTGGGGTGAGGTGGGAGAAATTGTTCGGCCTGGACTAGAAGGGCCAAGTTGGCCTGTCTCTGTGCTGTATTTATATGGTTATTTATTTGTGTATATGAATACTTGTCCTGCACATGCATTGTTTGTATGTGTGTTATGTCTGGATGTGTGTCTGTGTTTTGCACCGAGGACCAGAGAACGATGTTTTGTTGCGCTGTACTTGTACAATCAGATGGCAATCTTTGGCTTGGCTTCGCGGACGAAGATTTATGGAGGGGGTAAAAGTCCACGTCAGCTGCAGGCTCGTTTGTGGCTGACAAGTCCGATGCGGGACAGGCAGACACGGTTGCAGCGGCTGCAGGGGAAAATTGGTTGGTTGGGGTTGGGTGTTGGGTTTTTCCTCCTTTGCCTTTTGTCAGTGACAATAAACTTAAACAAATTGGGCAAGTTGGCTGAAGGATGTTTCCCTACACGGTGGTGCAGTGCACGTTGACTGCACTGCCCACAGGTACTGCAGGTCAGCAAGACAGTGAGCTCAAGTCCAGAGAGAAGGTTAATGAGTTGGAACATTACTCCGCTCCTGACCAGAGTCCTGGACGTGTTACCATCAGTAGGATAGAGGCACTGGAGGGGTGCAGAGATGGACGAGATCATGAGCACAAGGCTCCACCTATTCGGCTCACCACACTGATCCGGTGGACACAGTCAATAAGAAACGGGAGAGATTCTCGATTCGAAATGGGGGTGGGGGCTCGAGTGAAGTATTACCCTAGCATGGGCTGGATGGGCCAAGCAGCCTATAATCAGAATTTATTGTCATGAACAAGTCATGAAATTCATTGTTTTGCGGCAGCTTCACAGAGCAAACATTCGTAGAAACCACCTTACAACAATAAATCAAAATAGTGCACAAAAAGTCAAAGTGAGACCATGTTTGGGGGTCATTGCCCGTTCAGAAATCTGATGGCAGAGGGGAAGAAGCTGTCTTTGTGCCATTGGGTGCTCATCTTCAGGCTCCTGTACCCTCCCCCCCCCCCCTCCCATTGGTAGCAGAGTAAAGAGGGCACAGCCTGGGTGATCCTTGAGGATACGGGGTGCTTTTTTAAGACACTTCCTCATGAAGCTGTCCTTGGAGTGAAGTCTTGTGCCCGTGATGTCGCAGGCCGAATTCCCAACCCTCTGGAGTTTATTCTGGTCCTGAGTGTTGGCGCCTCTGTACCAGACAGACAGTTGCCCACAACCATCAATTTGTCCCATGCTCTGCAGCATTCCCGCGATCTGCAGTCATCCACTCCCTCGCTGAAGTCACATCGTACCTTCCTTATCCAAAAGCCAGCATGGTTTACAATTCCACACAGCTGAAGCACTTGCAATGACCTCCTTTTCTGCAGCACCTCTAATGTACCCAAATATCCCAGGGGGCCTTACCCAATAAAGGAGAGCTGCATCAGGACACAGGGGCAGGTGGCCCATGGCTCAGTCACTGACGGAGGTTGGAATCGGCGGGGGGGGGGTGGAGAGAAGGGGTCAGGAGGGCGGCCAGGTCTGCCAAAGATGTGGGTTGGAATCTTATCCAAATAAATCAGCAGGTTAGTGCAGTCAAGTTAACAAATTACAAATATAAAAGCAGTTGGCAGTGTAAGCGAGAGATGGGAGCTTGACATTAAATGATTCAGATGATCTTGACTCATCCTGGTAATTTCTGCAGACAAACTGTGCGGCTTCCTGGAGAATGAGACTTTGGGGTCCAATTGGTCGATGTCTAGATGTGGGCATCAGCCGTGCCAACCTTACACCCCCCAAGAGATCTCTGAACTCCAGATCCCCTCAAGGCAATGGGCTTCCAATGGATCTCAGGGTGACATCCCCCCACAACCCTCCTTGATCAACTAGAACACCACACCAGGTCGTGAATATGCCTGGTTCAAGTTGCAATGTTGTGCTGTTGTACCTTGGACATCAAAGATGCATGTTTAGCCCACTGCTTGACTCACTCTACTCCCACGTCTGTGTGGCCAGGCACAATTCCAACGCTTTCTCTAAGTTTGCCGATGACACCACAGTCATCAACAAAATCACAGATGGCGACGAGGAAGCGTTCGGGGGAGAGAGAGAGAGAGAGAGAGATAGATCAGCTCGTCAGGTGGTGTCACACCACAACCTTGTGCTCAACGTTAGCAAAAACCAAGGAGATGATTGTGGGCTTCAGGAGGGAACCAGGAGAACATGACCCAGTCCTCATCAAGGGCTCAGTAGTGGAGAGGGTCAAGAACTTCCTGGGGGGTCAACATCTCCAAGATTCTGTCTTGGAGCCTCCACGTTGAAGCAATCATGAAGAAGGCTCTCCAGCGGCTAGACTTTGTGAGGTGTCTGAGGAGATTCGGTATGTCACCGAAGACTCTCGTAAATGTCTTCAGGTGTACCATGGAGAGCATTCTGGCCAGTTGCATCACAGTGGTGCCAATGCTCAAGATAAGAAAAAACTCCAGAGGGTTGTCAACTCAGCCTGCAACATCATGAGCCCTAGACTTCACTCCATCAAGGATGTCTACTTGGCGGTGTCTTTAAAAAGAAAAAGCAGCCTCTATCCTCAAGGACCCCCACCACCACCCAAGACCATGCAGTTGAAGTGGATCTGGGGTTGCTTGAAAGCAAACATGAATACAGGGGCAAAAACAAATGTTTGACCATTTTGCAAAACGTGAGAACTCTTACAGAAAGGAGCACTGTTACAAACAGCTCGTCTCACCCCAAGAGAGTCTGCTTCATGGTTCACAGTGCAGATTTAGATAGGTAAATTTCCAGCCCTCCAGACTTCAAAAAGTCTTTTCCAGACAAGTACATGTTTCTTAGAATTCTCTTGGGAGTTGTTAATCAGGGTTGTCCCCCGACCCAATGCTTAGTCATCTTTAGGTAAACACAATGCTAGAGAAGATCAGGAGGTCAAACAACAAATTTTATGTTGCAAAGACAAAGATACATAATCAAGGTTTCAGACAAAATGTTCGCAGGCTCCCAAACAAAATGGTGGGGGAGGGGCAGGGACTCACAGACAAGGGGTAATGGGTGGATAAGAAAGGGAGGACAGCAGCAGCAGACGGGGGGAAGGGGGATGGCTCCCCCCCCCATACTCTCTCCATTCACAGAGCCATCCCCCTTTGAGAGCTGGAGGAAAGAAGAGAGGGATGGGGAAAGGAGGGGGAAACTGGAGACGTCGATGTTAATGCCATCCAGTTGGAGAGTCCCCAGATTGAATAGGAGGTGTTTCTCCTCCAATTTATGGGTGACATTGACAGTGCACGAGGCCGTGGACAGACATGTCAGATGACACATCATCAGTCATTGGCCTCATTATGAACAATAATGAGTCGCATCATAAAGGAAAGGTGGAAAATCTCATGATACAGTGGAGAGTAACAATGTGGACAAGGTGAAGAGATGATCGTGGACTTTAGGAGGACCAGGAATGACCACCCTCCACTACACATCAACAACTCTGTGGTGGAGACATCAAGTTCCTTGGAGTTCACTTCATTAGTGACCTATCATGGACACTTAACCTCCTCACTTGTCAGGAAGGTGCAACTGCACTTCCTGAGAAGACTGAGTCGGCCACCATCACGTCAACCTGCTACAGGAGCTCTATCGAGAGCGTCCTGTCTGGCTGCATCACAGTGTGGGGACAATTGCTGCAGAGAAATGGATCGGAGATCAATCCATTGGACCGTAAGAGCAGCAGAGAGGATCACTGGAGTCTCCCTTCCCCCCCTCCCCCAAATCGACGTGATCTACCAGGATTGAAGAGGGTGTGCAAAATCGTTGAGGACCCCTTCCACCCCGCACACAGCATCTTCCAGCTGCTCCCGTCGGGGAAGAGATGCAGGAAGATTAGAGCCAGCACCACCGGGCTGAGGATCAGCTTCTTCCCAGAGGTCAGTGAGAACGGTGAACGACCAAAGGAACTGCTTACACTCACTCTCCAAGACTCTCATATTCACAAAACAATATTTATTTATTTGTATAAATGAATACTTGTCCTGTGTATGTATTGTGCGTCTGTTTGTGTGTTATATCTGGGTGTGTGTCTGCATGTTTTACTCTGAGGAGCGGAAAACGCTGTTTCGTTGGATGACAATAAACTTGACTTGGTTCCTCCAACACTGAGGAGACCACGTTACTAGAAATGCTGGGGAATCTATCCCTCTCTCTGAATCGGCCATGTTCCTCGGGTGACATGGGCTAATTGCAGATTGGGGTTGTAGGTCAATTGGGTGGCACGGACTTGTGAGCTGAAAGGGCCTGCATGTCTCAGTTTAAAAATTAATTATTTCAGAGACTGAAAGAGCAAACTGAACCTGCAATTTTTGACCAGTAAGAATGTTTGGGGGTGGGGTTTGGGGGAGGGGTCTGGCATTATCCATGTGGCCCAAATGGCCTCCAAGCCCGTCTAAGGAAGGAGGGAGTTACGAGATCCCACTCTTTGAGATCCTGGGGACAGTGAGGTGCGAGGTCGTCCAGTGAATCTTCAACACCACCAATATGCCAGGAGACTTGTCTGCATGGTTAAGATGTTCAAGCTGTGCAAACATTGTGCCAGACCACACACCAAGAGCACTGAACAAGCTGCCAGGCCACCAGAGATTATTCCAGGTGAACACTCCAACTCATTCATTGCAACGGGAGGAGAGCACTCTTTGTGTGGGACAAGACGCAGGCTGGGAGATTGTTTCAATGAGCCCCTCGGCTCTGTCCGCCACAATAGCATGCATCTCCAACTGCCCACCCATTTCAGTTCCCCTAGCCCATTCCCTTGCCCATATCTGTGTCTCATGCACTGCCGGACTGAGACTGCCTGCAAATTGGAGGAACATCACCTCATCTTCCATCTGGGCTCCCTCCAACCGGACAGCATTAACATCGACCTCTTGTTTCTGTTAAAACCCACCCCCCCCCCACCACAGTCCTCTTTCCCCCAGCTCTCTCTCCCCTCTTTTCCCTCTGATAGAGCCAAATTCAATTCTCACCTCTCCTCTTATCCAATTAACACCTTTTGTCAGGTCTGGACCCCCTCCCCCTTTCTCTCCCCAGTTTTCCACCTATGGACACTGCGAGACCGGCTGGGTCCTTCCAGCAGTTCGGAGTGTTTTTTACTACAATCTCAGTGCCTGCAGACCTCCATGTCCCAAGTCCGGCCTGCCTGTGGTTCCTAGGTAAGGTTTTCCCTTTCGGAAACCATGCCGACCGCCCCATCTTGTCATGTACATCCAGGTACTCTGCAACCTCATCCTTGACTATCGACTCCAGCAACTTGCCAACCACTGATGTTTGGATAACAGGTCTATAATTTCCTGCCTCTGGGCCAATGCCAGAATCTATTGATCCTTAGGCAATGCCTCCATAATCCCTATAATCTTCCAGAACCTGAGGGTGCACATTCCATCTGGTCCAGGAGACTTATCGACCCTCAGGCCTTTCAGCTTTCCAAGCACCTTCTGTCTGGTGATCGTGACTGCACTCACCTCTCTCTCCCCCAACACCCTTGAAAGACAGGTATCCTGCTTATGTCTTCCACAGTGAAGGTCAATGCCAAATACTCATTCAGTTCCTCTTTCACCAGGGAGTCCAATATCGACTCTCACCTCTTAATATAGTGTTTAGTGTCATTTCTGATATTATTTGCTAGTCTCCTTTCAAAGTTAATCTTCTCCTTCCCAAGGACCCTCTTAGTTGCCACTTTTAAAACCTTCCCAATCCTCTACCTTCCTGGTCTGCCCTCCTTTTTGCCTTTACTTTGGCTTTGACTTCTCTTATTGCCCACAGTTGGGTCAATTTTCCATTCAAATGTTTCTGCTTTTTTCGGGGAAATACTTGTCCTGCATCTTTCTCATTTCTCGCAGAAACTCCAGCCAGTTCTGCTTCTCCCTGTCTTCCCCATCGTCTTTGGCCACATCCCCTTTACTCCACTGATTTACTGACGCCTCCAGATTTGATTTCCCCCCCCCACCACCCCAACACTGCAGGGCAAATTGTAGCACATTATGATCAGGATTCCTTTACCTTCTGCTCCCTCATCCACTCTGGTTCCTAACACAACAACCCAATCCAGAATTGCCATTTCCCTGCTTGGTTCAGCCCAAGTGGTTCCAAGAAGCCATCCTGCAGGCATTTGATAAATTCCCTCTCTTGGATCCAGCACCAACCCCAATGAACGTCATATTGAAATCCCATGAATAGATAACATTGCCCTTTCTGCATGCCTTTTCTATCCCCCTCTGCAGTTTGCACGCCGCATCCTGGCTACTCTGTAAACAACTCCCATTCAACTCAATTCTATTCAAGGGATTGTACATATTCTGGCGTAATGTATCCTCACCTCAAATTTGCAATCACAGGGCATTGTTACACAGAAGCTACCCCAAAAAAATTAGCAAGCTAACCTCCGGTGTGTCCCAATGTGGACGTTTACACAGGGGCACTTTTTATACGCAGCCTTCCAGCGTTGCAGAGTTTGTCGAAGAGGGAATGTCGTATTCCTCAGGTCTGTTTCTTACAGAGTGGCTGCAGTCAATTTATACTGCAGCCGCCCCATAAAATGAGTAGGGGTATGAGGGGGAAAATTCCTGGATGGAACTTTTATTAAAAATTCCGCTCCGACATTTCTACACTGCCACGGGAGCAGAAATTTTCTGCTGTTCAGCATAAAAGTGCCCACGAAGAAGGCTCGCCAGAAGCTAGACTTTATGAGGTGTCTGAGGAGAATTGGTAGGACACCAAAGACTCTTGTAAACGTCTACAGGTGAATCGTGGAGAGCATTCTGACCAGTTGCATCACTGCCTGGTACAGAGGTGACAACTCTCAGGACCAGAATAAACCCAGAGGGTTGGGAACTCGGCCTGCGACATCATGGGCACTGGACACCAAGGACATCTACAAGAGGGAGTGTCTTCAGAAAGCAGCCTCTATTGTCAAGACCCAGCCCCCCGCCCCCCCCCCCCACACCACCCAGGCCGTGCCTTCACTCTGCTACCATTGGGGAAAATGTACAGGAGCCTAAAGACAAGCACCCAACGGCACAAGGACAGCTTCTTCCCCTCCGCCATCAGATTCCTGAATGGGCAACAACCCCCCAGACATGGCCTCGCTTTTTGCACACTGTTATTTTAATTTTTTTTTTTTTTTTTTTTTTTTTTACAGAAATGTTGCAAGATGGTTATAATATGAATGTTTGCTGCCGCAAAACCCCGAATTTTATGACAACGAATCACGATTCTGTGTTCCATTTTTACCCAGATGAGCTCTCCCACTCCACCTCTGCCTACCCTCTTGTCCTTCCAATGCACTGTGTATCCACAGATATTTAGTCCCCAACTGTGGTCAATGACTCACAATGTCATACCTGCCAGCAGCCAGATGAGCTGCAGGATCACCAACCATATTTCTTACACGCGGGCATTTAAATACTAGACTGTCAGTCTGTATTCAACACCGTTGCCGAAGTAACTGGGTTAAATCCTGAATCTTACTCTTGCAACTTTACCCCAATTGGACTGCCAATCCTTCCCTCACAATCTCATTATACAGGGCATCTACTTCTGCCCTGCCCTCTCATTCCAATTCCCAGCCCCCTACCAAATTAGTTTAAAGCCACCCCCACAGCTCGAGCAAACCTGCCCACTAGATATTTAGTTTTGCCCCTCCCATTCAGATACAATCCTTTCTATACAGGACAGACCTTCCCCCAAGGAGGCCCTAATGATCCACTAATATGACCCTCCCCCCCTGACTGAACATATTCGACATCACAATTTCCAGTTCCTGCCCCCTCTGGCGCATGGCAAATTTGACATTACCATCCTGACGTCTTGCTTTCAGCTTCCTTCTGACATTCTCAGGAGTTTCTGACGAGGGACCAGCGAGGGGGCTGAGGCGGGCTGGCGGCACTCGAGGCGAAGAACCCGCGGAAGCTGTGGGCTGCTGTCGGGAGTGCCACTGTGGGCTGTGGGAGACTGGCTCGAACTGGCTGGAGGGGCACCAGGTTCTGGAATGCGAGGAGGGGCTGACCACATCAGAGGTTCGGATATGGAGCTCGGGTCACTAATTGTTTAGATGGGACTCTGTGAGGGCTGTGGATGTGCTGGGGGGTGGGGGGTGAATCTACAGACTTGGGGGTGGGACTCTCTTTTACTTCTCTGACTGACTGCCAGACTGACTGCCTCTTAGGCAATCCTGCTGGCGGCAAATCTGTCTGCCTTGCAGCAGGCAATAAGAGACTTCATGGAATAAGACTGTGATAATAAATTGAATCTTTCTCGAGTTTGCAGAGATTTAACATGACTTCAAAACCTTGGCAAATTTCTGTAGCTGCATCATGGGGAGACCTTTACCCCCCCCCCCCCCCCCCCAGGAGTGGAAATCCCTGCAAAAGGTAGCGGACACAGCCCAGGACATCACAGGCAAAACTCTCCCCGCCAACGAGAACATCTACGGGGAATTCTGCTGTTGGAGAGCAGCAGCGACCATCAAGGACCCACCCACCCCACACTCTTTTCTCACTGCTGCCATCACAGAAAGAGGTATCGGGGCCACAGGACTCGCCCCACCAGGTTCGGGAACAGCTGCTATCCCTCCACTGTCAGACTCCTCGACGACAAACTCATTTACAGTCTCTGACTTGTGCACTTTATTAATTATTGAATATTTAATGTTTGTATTGTACAGTTTGTTTGGATTTCCTTCTTGTTTACTTTTCTCTCATTTCCATAAGTATTTTTTCTTGTGTACAGTTTTTATTTTGCACTACCACTAAGATGTAATTATGCAGTTCCTGGAGCCCGGGGCAACATCCCAGTAAATCTTATCTGCATTTTTTCCAATCTTATGGATTTCTTTCCTGTCGTTTGGTGACCAAAATTGCACGTAATTCTCCAAATTTGGCCTCACCAATGTCTTGTACAACTTTACCATCACATCCCAGCTCCTGGACTCAATACTTTGATTTATGAAGGCCAATGTGCCAAAAGCTCTCTCTAGAACCCTGTCCACCTGTGATGTCACTTTCAGGGAATTATGTATCTGTATTCCCAGATCCCTCTGCTCTACCACACTCCTCAGTGCCTGACCGTTCACCGTGTACATCCTTTCTTGGTTTGTCCTTCCAAAATACAACCCCTCACTCTTGTATATATTAAACTCCATCGGCCATTTTACTTCGCCTGCACAGATCGAGAAATGCAAGTGAAAAAATAATTTTGAAATGATTTATTTTTTGTCATGAATTCTGAAAGAGTATCTCAGATTTTTGGGGTGGTAATTTGTGTGGCTTTGGGTCAGCTGTAACATGGGGGTTTCCTATACTATGGACAGGCACACGATTGGATAGTCATAATATAGGCAAAGGAGATTTGTGGAGATGACCAGCCCAGATATGGTGGGCTGAAGGGTCTGTGTTTGTGCTTAGCACAAGAAAAATTAACTTTTACTTTATCCACAATTTAGTCTGGACTGCTAACTGCACCCAGCGATTGATTAATCAGGTGATTGAGTTTAGGAATCACATTGCAGCCCCCCACCCCCCCCCCACCATCTAATATTCTGTGTGGAAAAATGCACCTCACATCTCCACAAGACATTGGAGGAGAAATAGGCCATTCAGCCCATCAAGCCAGCCCCACCATTCCCCCACTATCTGACCTTCTACCCTTAACCTTTGATGCCCTAACTAATCAAGAACCTGTCAATCTCTGCCTTAAATGACCCTGCCTCCACAACTTCCTGTGGTGACAAATTCCACAGATTCACTGCCCTCTGGCTGAAGAAATCCCTCCGCATCTCTGTACTGAGTGGATGCCCTTCAATCCTGAAGTTGTGCCCTCTTGTCCTTGACTCTCCCACCATGGGAAACATCAACTCTGTCCACACCTTTCAACATTCAAAATATTTCAATGAGATTCCCCCTCATTCCCCTAAATTCCAACAAGTCCAGGCCACGATCTGTCAAACGCTCCTCATGTGATAATCCTCTCATTCCTGGAATCATCCTTGTGAACCTCCTCTGAACCCTCTTCAACATCAGCCCATCCTTTCTTAAACTTGGAAACAAAAGCTGTGCATCATACTCCAACGGAGGTCTCCCCAGGGCCTTAGAAAGCCTCAACATCACATCCCTGCTCTTGAATTCTTGTCCTCTTCAAATTCCTGGGGGAGGGGGGTCAACATCTCCAAGGATCTGCCATGGAGCCTCCACACTGATGCGATCACAAAGGCAGCTCGCCAGTGGCTAGACTTTGTGAGACGTCTGAGGAGATTCGGTATGTCACCAAAGATTCTTGTGAACTTCTACGGATGGACTGTGGAGAGCATTCTGGCCGGTTGGATCACTGCCTGGTACAGAGGCGCCAACTCTCAGGACAAGAATAAATTCTAGAGGGTTGTGAACTCGGCCTGCAACATCACAGGCACCAGACTCCACTCCATCAAGGACAGGCGGTGTCTTTAAAAAAAACAACCTCTATCCTCAAAGACCCCCCACCACCCAGCCATGCTCTCTTCATTCTGCTACCATCGGGAAGGAGGTCAGGAGCCCGAAGATGAGCATCCAGCGGCACAAGGATGACTTCCCCTCTGCCATCAGATTCCTGAATGGGCAATGACCCCAGACACGGCCTCACTTTTCATGCACTGTTTTTTTTTATATATATAGTAATATTGTAAGAGGGGCAAAATATGAATGTTTGCACTGTGACACTGCCGCACAACACAAAACACCCAGCTTCAGGACAATAAATTCTGTTTCTGACCATCCTTCAAATCAGTAAACAAGAACAAAGTTCTCAACACAAACTGGGATTCAAGTTGTTTGCTGAGAAATCTGCTGGCCAAAAAAAAAGCGTGTAGCTCAGCGAGTCATCTAGCGTGACAATGGAACATTAAATCTCCATTTAGCAGAGAAATATTAGCATTTTTATGACGAGTTAATGTATCATAATATTCAATTAATTGTTTCAGTAACTGATGGAACCTGAGCCCATTTCTTGGGGCGAGTAGTGAAATCGGGAGCTGGTGGAAACCCCCACATCTGAGCTTCGGACACGGACGGTTGTTGGCACAGATTGAGACCATTCTCCACGCCCTGTCAGCATTGTCTGAGAAAGATCTTTCCAGCTTACCCTCACTGCGTCGACTGTTTGAGTTAAGCCCCCCCCCACCCCAGTTAGCCCACTGCAGCTTAAGCATGGAGAGGGTCTCTGTCTCTCACTTCTGAAGGGTTAGTGGTCCAGAGGTAGAGGACCAGCAGAATCTTACTAGGGGGGGAAGGTGAGGGGCAGTGTAGTACAGGTATGAGGGTCTGAACTGCCATCCCCCATTTCCTTCTAATCAAGTCAAAAAACCCTGTCCCCTTATCCCGCTGCTGAGGGAACGAGGTCTTCCCGGCTTCTATCACGGAGCCACAACAACCCGGGGAAAGGCTGTTCAGCCCATTACTCCAATTCTAGGCAAGACAGCTCATACCAGCCCAGTGCACGTTGCTTGGTCAGCAACTCTGCAGGTCTGAAAATCGACCCCCCCCAACCCTTGGTACAGCGCAACGCAGACTGGCGCCACCACGCGGAAAGGGAACATGAGGAGACGGCGTGGAGGGTGCTTTCCGATGCGCAGGAAACTCGCTTGGCCTCACGCGACTTAGGTTGAGGGCTGTTAATGAGGAAAATGCTAACTGCTGCCCTCATATACAAAGGCCAGTGGGGGGAGATGGTGGGGGCAAAATGCTAATTTCATGGAATTGTACATTACAATTCAAATTACACCCACTGTAAACCGAAACAGAGGTGTGAGGTACATGGGAGTTCTCATGGATCGGAAAACTGCAAAGGTACAGTTGTCGAGTGTAACATTGACAACAAGACATGATTTTCTGCAGACCCTTCCAGGTACACAAGTCCCACAGCTAACAAGAGAACATCAGAAACAGGAGGTGGCCATTTGGCCTGTCGAGCTTGCTCCGCCGTTCATGGAGATCATGAGAGGCTCATCTCCACCAACCTGCCTTTTCCCCTTATCCCTTAATTCCCCTTCAACGTAAAAATCTACCCAACCTGGTCTTAAATATATTTACTGAGGTCGCCTCCACTGCTTCAATGTGCAGCAAATTCCACAGATTCCCCACCCTCTGGGAAAAGCAGTTCCTCCTCATCTCTGTCCTAAATCTACTACCCTGGATCTGAGGCTGTGACCCCTCATTCTGGTCTCCCCCACCCATGAGAACAACTTACGCACCTCTATCTTATCTACGCCTTTCATCATTTTATAAGATCCCATTTTTCGAAATCCCAACGAGTCCAGTCCCAGACGACTCAACCTCTCTGGAAAGATAACGAGATCGAAGGGAATGGCATATCAAGTTGCTGAACATTACAGTAAGCCCAAGAGTTGGGAACGTTCCATGACTGAGACGTTGATGAGAGAAAGTAGAACACAGCACTATCTCACACATACACTGCAAAAGGAAAAGGATTGGACAAGGCTAAAGTAGGTCCCTTGCAGCCCGACAAAGGAGAACAAGGAAATGGCTGAAAAATTCAATTGAAATATTGTCCCAGTCTTATACACACAGAAAATACGAATCTACAGTCCAGACCCTTCGGCCCACATTGTTGAACCAACCCAATAACCTACTCTAACAACTGCCTAAAGTTTCTCTACTGCTCAACCCTCCACTTTTCTCAGATCCAAGTACAGACTTCATCATCTCTTCAAAGAAAAAGGGTGGGATGTAGGGGACCAGAAGGGGGTATAGAGACAGGGAGGGGTGCAGGGGACCGGAGGGGGGTTACAGAGACGGAGGGGTGCCGGGGACTGGGGGTGTTACAGAGAGAGGGAGGGGTGCCGGGGACCGGAGGGGGTTACAGAGACAGGGAGAGGTGTAGGGGGCCAGAGGGGGGTATAGAGACAGGGAGGGGTGCAGGGGACCGGAGGGGGTTTCCAGAGACAGAGGGGTGCCGGGGACTGGGGGTGTTACAGAGAGAGGGAGGGGTGCCGGGGACCAGAGGGGGGTTACAGAGACGGAGAGGTGTAGGGGGCCAGAGGGGGTTACAGAGGAAGTGATGGTGGGAGAACCAGAGGGGATTTGAACTGGAAGGGGGATGATTTAACGTTGGGTCCCCGGGGTGACATTAGGCAGTGTGAATGAGGACACAGGACCACAGGTTTTTGGAGGTGAGCAGAGTTGTATTGAGTGTGGGAAGGAATGTGTCTGGAAGGGGGTCAGAGCGGACCCCTCCGGACCTGTGGTGGAGAAGGTTTGGATCGCGTCAAAATCCAAATACACACGGAGAGGTTGGGATCAAGTCCAGGAAGGCAGCGTGCAACTCACTGTCTGGTGGACAGCACAATCACACCTAGAGATAATGATCCAGTTTCCTTCTGATCCCATTCCACTCCCCAAACTTTGCAGAGTTCGGACAACATTAGCAAGGTTCCGCACCCCTTTCCTTCATCTCAACCCAAGATGCTCATCCACGTCACCCAAGTTCTCCTCCATTCAACGGGTGAGCACAGGGTCACAGACACACCTCTGAGTGGAGGTTGGGCCACAATATATAGCAGCAGAAATAGGCCATTCAGCCCATTGAATCTGCCCCGGCATTCCATCATGAGATGATCCGTTTCCCCAATCACCCCCCACCCGACCTTGTCCCCATAACCTTTGATGCCCTGGCTAATCAAGAACTTGTCAATCCCTGCCTTAAATATACCCAATGACCTGGCCTCCACAACCGCCTGTGGCAGCAAATTCACCACTGTCTCTGTTCTAAGTAGAAGCCCTTTAATCCTGAGGTTGTGCCCTCTTATCTTGGACTCGTCCCACGTGGGGAAACAACCTTTGAACATCAACTTTGTCCACAACTTTCAACATTAGAAATGTTTCAATGAGATCCACTCCCTCATTCTCATGAATTCCAACTAGTCCAGGCCAAGAGCCATCAAACACTCCTCGTGTGATAACCCTCTCATTCCCGGAATCATACTGGTGAACCTCCTCTGAACCCTCTCCTACGTCAGCCCATCCTTTCTTAAACGAGGAGCCCAAAACTGCTCACAATTCTCCACGTGAGGACTCACCAGGGTCTGATAAACCCTCAACATCCCATCCCTGCTCTTATATTCTATTCCTCTTGAAACGAACACCAGCATTTGCCTTCTTCACCCCCAACTCAACCTGCACGTTTACATTTATTGTACCCCATTATGGTTTCCTGCTGAGGCGAAAGATCTTGGCCAACATGCTCCTGAGTGAGTGCCGCTCGTTACCCTTCCATTGAGCACTTCCACCTGTGGTTCCGAAGGAAGAACAACCAATTCCCCCCTCCCCCCCAACCACACTTCACTTCCTTTCCCCTAGTTGTCAACCCGAGGTTTTCCTTGTGTCCTATTTCAGCCACGTCAGGGCTCCTGGGGTCGTTGGGGAGAACATCCCACACACCCACTGCCATGGCCAGGGTGAATAGCTCGCACTTCAGTACCCAGCAGGCCATGCGGCATCAATAGGAAGTGAAGGATTAGCAACATTTCGGGACTGAGCCCTTTGTCGAGGTATGAGCCAGAGGGCGGGGAGGGGGGAGCTCAGGTCAACAGGTAAGAGGTGGATAAGATGAGAGGGCAGGAGAGAAGGGGTGGGAAGGAAAGAGGGATCAGAAGAGATGAGGAGAGGGGTTTAACAGAGAGGGTGTGTAAGATGTGACTCCAATTTGCAGGTAGCCTCAGTTTGGCACAAGGCCGTGGACAGACACGTCTACATGGCAGCGGGGTGTGGGATTGAAATGGGCGACCACCGGGAGGTCCCCGCTATTGCGGCAGGCAGAGCCAAGGTGCTCAGTGAAGCAACCTCCCAGTCTCTCCGACATAGAGACCACCACAGGAGCACTCGGTGCAGGAGACGACCCCTGTCAGATCTGCAGGCGTTACTTCACTTTGAAGGACTGTTTGGGGGCCTCTGAACAGTAGCAAGAGAGGTGGGGCACCTCCTGGGGGAGGCACCGAGTTATGAGGAGGGAGGAGTGGATGAGGGAGTCCCAAGGGAGCAATCACATCTGCTCCCAGGATGAGGGTCGCCCCTCATTCAACAGCCAACACGGGACCACCGTGCATGTGCATTCATTTTCATTCAAGTCTATGCTGGGCTTCATTAGTCGGGGGATTGAGTTCAGGAGTCGAGAGGTCAAGTTACATCTCTACAAATCTCTGGTGAGACCCCACTTGGAGTATTGTGTTCAGCTCTGGTCACCTCATTACAGGGAGGATGGGGAAGCTGTGGAGACAGGGTAGAGGAGATTCACCAGGATGTTGCTTGAATTGGGAATCAAGTCTCATGAGGCCAGGTTGGCAGAGCTGGGACTTTTCTCTTTGGAATGAAGAAGGATGAGAGGAGATTTGATAGAGGTCGACAAGAGGTAGATAAGCAGGGATTGATCAGGAGAACCCAGCATGGGTTTGTGAGGGGGATGTCATGTTTGACGAACTTTGTTGAGATTTTCGAAGTGACAAAAAAAGGTGGATGAAGGTAGGGCAGTTGATGTAGTCTATCTGGATTTTAGCAAAGCTTTTGATAAGGTTCCACGTGAAAGGTTAGTAAGGTTCAGTCACTAGGGATTAATAGAGAAATAGTAAGATGGGTTCAGAGGTGGCTGGAGGAAAGACAGGAGAGGGCCATGGTGGACAACTGTCTGTCAGGATGGAAGACTGTGACGAGCGGAGTACCTCAAGGATCGGTGCTCGGTCCCCTGTTGTTCATAATTTCTATTAATGATTTGGATGATGGAGTGGTTAACTGGGTAAGTAAATACACAGACGATATGAAAATAAGGGAAGTGGTGGATAGTGAGGAAGGATTTCAGGGATTACAGAGGGATTTGGATTTTCTGGAGAGTTGGGCTGAAAGATGGCAGATGGAATTTAATGTAGAGAAGTGTGAGGTGATTCATTTCAGTAAAAATAATGAAAACCAGTCATATGTAGTAAAGGGGAGGCCATTGGGGAATGCACAAAAACAAAGAGATCTTGGAGTTATGGTGCAGTGTTCCTTGAAGGTGGATTCCCATGTTGACAGGGTGGTTAAGAAGGCATTTGGTATGTTAGCCTTCATAAATCATAGCATAGAGTATAGAAGCTGGGAAGTGATGCTGTGACTGTTTAAAGCATTGGTGAGGCCAGGTTTGGAGTATTGTGTTCAGTTCTGGTCTCCAAATTATAGGAAGGATATAAATAAGGTGGAGAGGGTGCAGAGAAGATTTACCAGGATGTTGCCTGGCTTAAAATACCTAGAGTACAGAGAATTATTGAAGAGGTTAGGACTTTATTCATTGGAATGTAGACGGTTGAGAGGGGATTTGATAGAGGTGTTTAAAATTATCAAGGGAATTGATAGACTAGATGCAAGTCGACTCTTCCCTCTGAGAGCAGGGGAGGTTAAAACAAGAGGACACAAGTTGAGGGCAAGGGGGCAAAATTTTAGGAGAAACATTAGAGGATGGTTCTTCACTCAGAGAGTGGGGGCTGAATGGAATAATCTTCCAGAGGAAATAGTTGAGGCAGAGTCAATTCTTTCATTTAAGAGGAGGCTGGATATATACATGGATAAGAGGAGGTTGGAGGGTTATGGGTGGAGAATAGGCAGGGGAGCTAGAGGAGTTGTTTGAGTGAACCGGCCAAGACGGCCTGTTTCCATGCCATAAATTGTTACATGGTTATAAGATTCTGAGAGGCGTAGACAGGGTGGATGGCCAGCGCCCGTTTCCTAGGGTGGGAATGGCAAATACCAGAGGACATATGTACAAAGTGAAGGGAGTGAAGTTTAGGGTAGATGTCAGATGTAAGTTTTTGTTTGAAACACAGAGTTGTGGGGGCCTGGAATGCCTTGCCAGGGGGTGGTGGTAGAGGCTGGTACAATAGGGGCATTTAAGAAACTCAGACAGTATGTGGATGGAAGAAAAATAGAGGGTTATGGGTAAGGGAGGGTTTAGTTTGTTTTTGGTTGGAATATATAGGTCGGCACAACGTGGGGGGGTGAAGGGCCTGTACTGTGCTGGAATGTTCCAAGGCATTTATCTTCCCTTCCAACTTATTCTCACAGCCCTGTGGTAACGCTTGGTCCACTGTTCAATGTTACGTGATGGCTTCCTCTCTATCACTGTCATTCCAAGACCCTTCAATGGCCTTTGCCGTGCGCTCAAAGCCATCCAACTCAGAAGCAGGCCCTTCGGTACCTCTCCCCCGTGCTGACCTCCACCGTACAACAATCTGCCCTGATCCAGTGCTGCCTTGGAGGTTTCACCGCTCGACCACGTACATCTACAGTAGTAGGAGAGCTTCCCCACCCCCCCCCCCCCCACACACACACCTCAGGCAGTCCTTTCCAGGTTCCATCCCCCCTTCCCTGCCTGAAAAAGCCCCTCCGTCTCCCCACCATGAACTTGCTCTCCTGAGTCAGGAGAAAGATTGTTTGCCCCTCCTGCCTGCCACCTCCATCTCCTGCACACTTCGATCAGGCCCCCTCCGCCTTGCCCCTTGTCCACTCTGGGGAGAACAGATCTCCCCCCCCCCCCCCCCACCACCACAAGTCTCTCCCCGCGCCTGGCCACGTCCAGGGGAATCTGCCCCAAAGCCCCTGGGCATTTGTATTCAATGGCACTCCATCTCTCCTGTGGATATAACCTCCTGCCACCCACTTCCCCCACCCCTTCAACAACCATGACCCCCTCCCCTGCTCGGTGGCTCCCAGGACAGGAGTGGCTGTGATTACACCACTGTTTCCTGAGTCATAAATCCAGATCCTAAACACATCAAAATAAATAGGTCTGTCCAAGCCCTTTGAGGATACAGCACAAGTTGAACGGTTTAGCACCAGCGTCCCGCCCAATACAGCCAATGCATCGAGTCGATGATCATCTTAAATCTGCATCTGGTTTCGAATTCACGGTCAATGCTGATAAAGCCCGTTTCGAAGCTGAACCATCTCCTGCAGATTCCACCTGAGATCGTCCCTCGCCCTCTTTTCTCCGTCCGTCTCTCTCTCTCTCTTGCCCACCCTCCCTCCCTCGCCTCTGGGCACCCTCGCAGCTCCCACGCAAGGACATTTTGTCCAGATGTTCCATCAGGAAGGGGGGGCGGAATAAACGCCTCCCTCCTGGCCCCCATCAGCCTCATGCAAGATACCGAGGAGAGGGGGGGGGGGGTGGGGGAAGGAGAGAGGCTGGCGTTAGGTCCCAATACCCTCCCTCCCCGCCACCCTGCTCAGCCTCAGGATATAACCCTGGCGTCGGGATGGGGGGCTGCCTCTCCTTACTGATGCAGAGCATAAGAAGCGCGGCTCATGCATCTCCGGCGACCTGGACGTTCTCCGCAATAAGACCGAGGCGGCCGGCAGCCTCCCAAACACTGGCAATGTGTTGAGCCTGCTTCCCAGGGAGACAGGCACACCAACCCTCCCTTACACCGCCACCCACCCCCCTCCTTATCCGCCTACCCTTCCTTATACCCTCACCCCCCCCTCCTGATCACCCCTCTTCCTTATCCCCTACCACTTCCTTACACTCCCCTACCCCCTTCCCTATTCCCCCCCCTACCCCCTTCCCTATTCCCCCCTTCCCTATTCCCCCTTCCCTATTCCCCCCTTCCCTATTCCCCCCTTCCCTATTCCCCCCTTCCCTATTCCCCCCTTCCCTATTCCCCCCTTCCCTATTCCCCCCTTCCCTATTCCCCCCTTCCCTATTCCCCCCTTCCCTATTCCCCCCTTCCCTATTCCCCCCTTCCCTATTCCCCCCTTCCCTATTCCCCCCTTCCCTATTCCCCCCTTCCCTATTCCCCCCTTCCCTATTCCCCCCTTCCCTATTCCCCCCTTCCCTATTCCCCCCTTCCCTATTCCCCCCTTCCCTATTCCCCCCTTCCCTATTCCCCCCTTCCCTATTCCCCCCTTCCCTATTCCCCCCTTCCCTATTCCCCCCTTCCCTATTCCCCCCTTCCCTATTCCCCCCTTCCCTATTCCCCCCTTCCCTATTCCCCCCTTCCCTATTCCCCCCTTCCCTATTCCCCCCTTCCCTATTCCCCCCTTCCCTATTCCCCCCTTCCCTATTCCCCCCTTCCCTATTCCCCCCTTCCCTATTCCCCCCTTCCCTATTCCCCCCTTCCCTATTCCCCCCTTCCCTATTCCCCCCTTCCCTATTCCCCCCTTCCCTATTCCCCCCTTCCCTATTCCCCCCTTCCCTATTCCCCCCTTCCCTATTCCCCCCTTCCCTATTCCCCCCCTTCCCTATTCCCCCCCTTCCCTATTCCCCCCTTCCCTATTCCCCCCTTCCCTATTCCCCCCTTCCCTATTCCCCCCTTCCCTATTCCCCCCTTCCCTATTCCCCCCTTCCCTATTCCCCCCTTCCCTATTCCCCCCTTCCCTATTCCCCCCTTCCCTATTCCCCCCACCCTCCCCTTCCTTATCCCCTACCTTCCCCTTCCTTATCCCCTACCTTCCCCTTCCTTATCCCCTACCTTCCCCTTCCTTATCCCCTACCTTCCCCTTCCTTATCCCCTACCTTCCCCTTCCTTATCCCCTACCTTCCCCTTCCTTATCCCCTACCTTCCCCTTCCTTATCCCCTACCTTCCCCTTCCTTATCCCCTACCTTCCCCTTCCTTATCCCCTACCTTCCCCCACCCCTTCCTTATCTCCCTTCCTTATGCCCCCACCTTCCCTTCCTTATGCCCCCACCTTCCCTTCCTTATGCCCCCACCTTCCCCTTCCTTATGCCCCCACCTTCCCCTTCCTTATGCCCCCACCTTCCCCTTCCTTATGCCCCCACCTTCCCCTTCCTTATGCCCCCACCTTCCCCTTCCTTATGCCCCCACCTTCCCCTTCCTTATGCCCCCCACCTTCCCCTTCCTTATGACCCCCACCTTCCCTTCCTTATCCCCCCACCTTCCCCTTCCTTATCCCCCCACCTTCCCCTTCCTTATCCCCCCACCTTCCCCTTCCTTACCCCCCCACCTTCCCCTTCCTTATCCCCCCACCTTCCCCTTCCTTATCCCCCCACCTTCCCCTTCCTTATCCCCCCACCTTCCCCTTCCTTATCCCCCCACCTTCCCCTTCCTTATCCCCCCACCTTCCCCTTCCTTATCCCCCCACCTTCCCCTTCCTTATCCCCCCCACCTTCCCCTTCCTTATCCCCCCCACCTTCCCCTACCTTTACCATCACCTGACCTTATCCCCCTTACCTTCTCCCCACCCCCTACCTTATCCCTTTACCTTCCCCCAACCCCCAACATCCCTTTACCTTCCCCCACCCCCAACATCCCTTTACCTTCCCCCACCCCCAACATCCCTTTACCTTCCCCCACCCCCAACATCATCCCTTTACCTTCCCCACCCCCAACCTTATCCCTTTACCTCCCCCCACCCCCAACCTTATCCCTTTACCTCCCCCCACCCCCAACCTTATCCCTTTACCTCCCCCCACCCCCAACCTTATCCTGTGACCTTCCCCCATCCCTTTCCTTATCCCCCTACCTCCCACCCCTTTCCTTATCCCCTACCCCCACCCCTTCCTTACCCACCTACCTTCCCCCACCCCCTTCCTTACCCACCTACCTTCCCCCACCCCCTTCCTTACCCCCAACCTTCCCCCACCCCCTTCTTTATCCCCTTCCTTCCCCCACCCCCTTCCTTATCCCCTTCCTTATCCCCTACCTTTCCCCCATCCCTTCCTTATCCTCCTCCCTTTCCCCACCCCCTTCCTTATCCCCCTCCCACTCCCTTCCCCCCACCCCCTCCCTTCCCCCCACCCCCTCCCTTCCCCCCACCCCCTCCCTTCCCCCCACCCCCTCCCTTCTCCCCCCACCCCCCTCCCTTCTCCCCCCACCCCCTCCCTTCTCCCCCACCCCCTCCCTTCTCCCCCACCCCCTCCCTTCTCCCCCCACCCCCTCCCTTCTCCCCCACCCCCTTCCTTCTCCCCCACCCCTTCCTTCTCCCCCACCCCTTCCTTCTCCCCCTACCTACCCCCTCATCTTCTGTCACAAATAGAGAGAGAGACACAGCCCATCTCCTGCAAGTTGTCTTTCCAGTGAGAGCCCGCACCACAATCACAGATCCATTTCAGATCAAGCCCAGGATATTGTGAACACTGCAGCCTCTTGTCCTGAGGTGTGTGTGTGTGTGTGTGTGTGTGGGGGGGGGGGGGGGGGGGGGTGGGGAAAGAGGTAATTGTATTGCATTTACCTGGCGGTTGTCGAGGGGCTGCCTGCTGCTGCTGATCCCGCTGCCTCCCTCACATACGGACTCTCCCCACAGCCCAACGCGCTGCTCCCGTCTCCCCCGACCAGTGCTCCGCCGGATTGACAGCTCCCACCCGGGGCCAATGGCAGCGCCGGCCTCGGCCTGAGCGACGGCCAAGCGGCCCAATCGGAGATGGGGGGGAGTGAGGCTGCGCGGCGACCAATCAGAGGGCGAGGTTGGCAAAACCCCACCAACACCCCGGGACTGATTGACAGCGCCCGGATTCGGTGCAGCCGAATTACAATTGATTTTTGCAATTGGAACACGTTAATTCGCAGCCAATACGAATGCAGAGAATTCTCATCAGCAGCTGATCGATTGATTTGGGCAGTGCAAGACCAGGGTGGAAGCTCCAAGTGCAAAGCCAATTTATTTGGGAACATTTGTCCAGACCCTTTTGTTGTCATGTAATAGTGCAGACCATGTAATATTACACAAAATTGTACTGCATGCAAGATTGGAGATCATTACCAGACTGGTTAGCACAATGCCGTTATAGCGCGAGCGACCTGGGGTATGAATCCCGTGCTGTCTGTAAGGAGTTTTCACGTTCTCCCCGTGTTGGAGAAAGAAAGTCCCTTCAGAGACGCTGAGTGTCCGTGGATTCATCCCCCCATAGCCTCACGTCGACCCATCGTCTCCAAGTCCGAACCTCCGTCACGACCAGGAGTCCCCCTCGCCAGCCTTTCTTGCCCCCAGCACCCTCTCGAATCCCGGTTCCCAGCAGCCAGTCTCCAGCGGTCCCCGACCTGCAAGTCGCCCGCTGTGTGGGTCCTCCTTGCTGGTCCTGTAGGGGCGTGGGGAGGAAGGGGGAGTTCTCCCCATTTTCTGGTGCCCTGTGCCACTCCGCTGCCCCCTGGAGTCCACAGCCCATCGTGGCCACTGCCAAGTGCGCACAACACCTTCTTGGTTCCCAGTGGACCACTGCCCAAAGGCACTGAATGTTCACCCGGGGTGGGGTGGGAAGGGGGAGAGATAAGAGAGTGCACAGACAACCCCTCAACTGATAACTCCCTCCCCCCCACAGCCCTGAAACACAATCCCTCCACCTTGAGCGCACTCCCTCCAGAACACTGCAGTGAAAAAAACAGGCCCTTCAGCCCATCTAGCCTGCCCAGTCCTACTGATCTGCCCCCAGTCCATATCCTTCTATACCCCACCCATCCACGGACCTGTCCAAATTCTTCCTGAATGTTAAAATTGAGCCTGCACTCACCACCTCAGCTCATTCCACACCCCCACCCCTCTCTGTGTGAAGACGTCCCCTAAATTTCTCCCCTTTCACCCTTAACCCACATCCTCTTGTTTGTATCTCACCCACCCTCAGTGGGAAAAGCCAACCTATTTACTCTGTCTATCCCCCTCACAATTTGAAATGCCTCCATCAAATCTCCCCTCATTCTTCTACGCTCCAGGGAATAAAATCCGTACCTGTTCAACCATTCACTGTAACTCAGTTCCTGAAGTCCAGACAATATCCTAGTAAATCTTTTCTGCCCTCTTTCTATCTTATTGAGATCTTTCCTGTAGTTCAGTGACCAAAACTGCACACAATTCTCCAAATTTGGCCTCACCAATGTCTTGTACAACTTTACCATAACATCCCGACTCCTGCACTCAATGCTTTGATTTATGAAGGCCAAGATGCCAAAAGTTCTCTCTACAACCCTGTCCACCTGTGACTCCACTTTCAGGGAATTATGTATCTGTGTTCCCAGCTCCCTCTGTTATACTACATTCCTCAGTGCCCGACCATTCACCGTGTACGTCCTGTCTTGGTTTGTCCTCCCAAAATCCAACACCTCACACTTGTCTACATTAAACTCCATCAGCCATTGTTCTGACCATTTTTACAGCTGGTCCAGATCCCCCTGCAAGCTTTGAAAGCCTTCCTCGCTGTCCAAAATGCCTCCAATCTTTGTATCATCTCCCGCCAGCATTGGTGTCTTCAGTGAGCACTGTCTGCAGAATGCACTGCAGTCACTGGCCCAGGCAGCTCCTGCACCACTGCACAAAATGATTGATGAGGGTAGGGCAGTGGATGCTGTCTGTCCCATCCAGTTTCCCTCCAGTTTATATGTCAACCCAAGCTGGAAAATTATTGCTGTTTCTTTCACTGTTACTGTACCTAAACCCTGGATCTCCCTCCCCTGTGGCACTGTGGGAGAGCCTTTCCCACACAGATGGCAGGGGTTCAAGGAGAAAGCACACCAGTGAGTCGCGTGACAGAGACAAGGTGGGAAATCTCGTGATCTGGTGCAAGATGAACAACCTGAGTCTTGACATGGACAAGATGAAGGAGATGATCGGGGACATCAGGAGAACCAGGGACGACCACCCTCCACTACACAGCAACAACTCTGTGGTGGAGAGAGGGGAGACACCAAGTTCCTCAGAGTTCACTTCACTAGTGACCTATCTTAGACCCTCAACATCTCCTCACTTGTCAGGAAGGCGCAACAGCGACTGGACTTCTGAGAAGACTGAGTCGGGCGAGGCTACCGGCTACCATCACATCAACCTTCTACAGGGGCTCTGTCAAGAGCATCCTGGCTGGCTGCATCAGTGTGGGGACGGTTGCTGCAGAGAAACAGATCAGAGGTCAATCCACAGGACCACAAGAGCGGCAGAGAGGGTCACTGGGCTCTCCCTCCCCTGCCCATTGATCAGATCTATAAAATCATTGTCTGAAGAGGTCCCTCCCACCCCCCACACACAGCCTCTTTCAGCTGCTCCCGTCGGGGAAGAGATCCAGGAGGATCAGAGTCAGGACCACCAGGCCGAGGAACAGCTTCTTCCCACGGGCAGTGAGAATGCTGAACGACCAAAGGAACTGCTCACACTTACCCTCTAAGACTCTCACATTCACAAAACTTATTAATTTATTTGTCTACTTCAATATTTGTCCTGCGTAAGTATTGCTTTTCTGTGTGTGTGTTACATCTGGGTGTTTTGCACAGAGGACTGGAGAACGCTGTTTTGTTGGGTTATACTTGAACAATCGGATGACAATAAACTTGACGACTTGATATAACACTGCCATGCAAGGAAAATAGGTACATTTCAAAACGTGAAATGGACCAGAAGGTCAAGCATCAAGTCAAGCACTGCACAAATAGAACTCTGCGCAAGAACATTGCGTGTGTAATTTGCCCTGAACATAGAGACACAAGAATTAGGAGCAGAAGTTGGTCAATGGCCTGCCAAGCTTAACATTCAAAGTGTCATGGTAGATCTGGCACAAAGGTTGGGGGCCGTTGCGGACGGCGAGGGAAGTTTTCAAACCTCACAGAGGAATCTGGACCAGCTGGAAAAATGGGCTGAAAAATGGCTGGTGGAATTTAATGCAGAAAAGTGCGAGGTGTTGCATTTTGGAAGGACAAACACAAAAGGACAAAGGACGTACACGGTGAACGGTCGGCCACTGAGGAGTGCGGTAGATCAGAGGGATCTGGGAACACTGATACATAATTCTCCGAAAGTGGCATCACAGGTGGACAGGGTTGTAGAGAGAGCTTTTGGCACATTGGCCTTCATAAATCAAAGTATTGAGTACAGGTGTTGGGATGTTGTGGTAAAGTTGTACAAGACATTGGTAAGGCCAGATTTGGAGAACTGTGTACAGTTTTGGTCACCGAACTACAGGAAAAATATCAATAAGATAGAAAGAGGGCAGAGAAGATTCACTAGGATGTTGCCCAGACTTCAGGAACTGAGTTACAGGGAAAGGTTAAACAGGTATGGACTTTATTCCCTAAAGTGTAGGGGAATGAGGGGAGATTTGATGGAGGGATTTAAAATTATGAGGGGGACAGACAGAGTAAATGTAGGTTGGTTTTTCCCACTGAGGGTGGGTGAGATACAAACCAGAGAACACGGGTCAATGGGAAAGGTTTAGGGGGAGCTTCTTCACACAGAGAGCAGTGGGGGTGGGAAATGAACTGCCAGCTGAAGTGGGCTCAATTTTAACATTTGAGAAGAATTTGGCCAGGTCCGTGGATGGGAAGGGTACGGAGGGCAATGGACTGGGCGCAGGTCAGTGGGACTTGGCAGAAAAATAGTTCAACGACTAGAAAGGCCGAAGGGCTGTGGACTCAGTTCCATTTACCCTCCTGTTCCATATCAACCTTCGATCCCCCTGACTGTGCAGGAATCATACAGTCAGATGAGGCAGCCTCCACTGCTTCTGAAGGCAGGGTATTGCCCAGATTCATGACTTCCTGGAGAAACACATCCTCCCCATCTCCGCCCTGAATCCTCTCCCCCTCAATTTATGTCTCCTGTTCTCATCCCACCTGTCCATGCAAACATTTATTTTATCAACCCCCTTCAGGATTTTATCTGCTTTGGTAAAAGCCCCCTGACATTCTACTGTATTCAGAGAGTTGGTGGATCAAAGAGGATCAATCTATATCACATGGAAATACGATAAAATAAAATTTCTACAGCATAATTAAGGATAATTCCTCATGCTTCAGAGCCTTTCAACAGAGAACACTACAACACAGTGTTCACTACAGCCCTTCGGCCCTCAATGTTGTGCCAGCCCATATATTCCTATCAAAAACTAAACCCTCCAACTCCGTAGCCCTCTACTTTCCTTCTATCCATGGGCCTGAGTAAGAGTCTCTTAAATGCCCCCAATGTTCCAGCCTCCACCACCATCTCTGGCAAGGCATTCCAGGCCCCTACAACTCTCTGTGTAAACAAATGCACCCCTAAACCTCCCTGCCTTCCCCTCCACCATCAGATTCCCGAATGGACAATAGCCTCACTTTCTTTTTGCACTAGTTTACTTATTTTTAAATGTAATTTATAGTAATATTTGCTCCTGTGAAGTTCCTGGAAAATAACGAACTTGGTGACGTTCATGACAATAAATGCCCGAGAGAGTTGTTCGCAGGAAGTGTGGGGGTGGCACGGTCAGCACAACAATGTTATAGCTAATGGTCGGGCTGGGGTTCGAGTCCCACGCTGTCTGTTTGTACCCCATGTCTGTGTGGGTTTTCCCCGGGGTCTCTGGTTTCCTCCCACCCTTGAAAACGTACCAGGTTATGGTCGGTTGCTTAAGAGTGTAGAGGGACCTTAGGGTCCAAATCCATGCATCCCTCAATGTCGCCGCACAGGTTGATAGGATAGTTAAGAAGGCCGATGGGATGCTGGGATTCATTAGTCGGGGGACTGAATTCAGGAGTTGAGAGGTCATGTTGCATCTCTCCAAATCTCTGGTGAGACCCCATTTGGAGTATTGTGTTCAGTTCTGGTCACCTCATTACAGGAAGGATGGGGAAGGTATGGAGAGGGGGCAGGGGAGATTCACCAGGACGTTGCCTGGATTGGGAAACAAGTCTCATGAGGCAAGTTCGGCAGAGCTGGGACTTTTCTCTCTGGAGTGAAGAAGGATGAGAGGAGATTTGATTGAGGTCAACAAGATTTTGAGAGCCATAGATAAGGTGAACGGCCAGTGCCTGTTTCCCAGGGCGGATTCAGCAAACCCCAGAGGACGTTTGTACAAAGTGAAGGGAGGGGGGAAGTTTAGGGGAGATGTCAGGGGGTAATTTTTACAGAATGTTGTGGGGGCTTGAATGCCTTGCCAGTGGTGGTGGTGTAGGCTGGAACATTGGGGGAATCTACGAGATTCTTTGACAGGCCCATGGATAGAAGGAAAATAGAGGGCTACAGGGTAGGGAGGGGTCAGTATTTTATTAAGGAATATTGAGGGTCAAAGGGCCAGTATTGTGCTGCAGTGTTCTATGTACCGGGGGTTCTGGTCAGTTGGGTGTAATTGAGCAGCATGATCTTGTGGGCTGGAAGGCCCTGTTACCATGCTGGGTATCTAAATTTAAAAATGTAAGAGTCCAAGTGGAAAGGACCCGCACACTGTGGAGAAGGGGCAAGTCATGCTGCCAATGAACCTACACCCCGTACTTTTTGCAAGGTTCAGGCATCTGTACAGTTCAGTGCATTCCAACAGAACCACAGGAGACTTAATGCCCATCTGGAAACTGTGGGAATGCATTCATTAACAAAATCAGGAACGTACCATCAATCAGCGTGGTAAGGAGAAGAGTGCTTTCTGTAGCTCTCCAACCACTGAGTTTGTTGGCTCTAATGAGCACGGTTCACCTCACTGTTCAATTTATTGATGCCACTGAAATCTCACCCTCCGCAGGGTTCCAAGTGAAGCTGCTTTACGCGTGGCACGGGTTTCTGTGTCCGAAGACAAGTTCAATTCCCACTACAGCAGCTGGGGGAGATTGCCGTGCATACACGTGAATTTTGGGGACCAATCTTTGGGGTGAAATTTAGGGGGTCAGCTATTACACGCTTTCTATTTTTGACTGCGGCAAGTTCCCACACGGTTTGAGGCAGTCTGCAGTCAAGGAATCAGGAGCTCCGTTGGACAGGGTGTAGGCGATAGTCTGCAGTCGGGACATTGGTAGCTCGTGTGGGTGGGGCCAAAATTGGGGGGCTCCACGCAGGCACAATTCTAGTGCCATCCACAAATTGGACAGTGACACCACGGTCATCAGCGGAAACGCAGGCAGCCACGAGGAGCGTTCAGGACGGAGATAGATCAGCTCGTTGGGTGGTATCATGACAATAACCTTGTGCTCAACGTCAGCAAAATCTAGGAGATGATTGTGGGCTTCAGGAGGGAGTCGGGGAACACGATCCAGTCCTGATTCAGGGCTCAATAGTGGAGAGGGTCAAGAACTTCAAACTCCTTGGGGTCTATAAGTGGTTATTCTGCCTGGCCCGCAGGGAGAAGAATCTCAGGGTTGTATGTGACATCACATCTGTTCTCTGACGATAAACCTTACAGAGGGTGCTGAAGAGTTGTAACGGGGCCAGTTTGATGAATTGCCAAAACAGATTAAACATTTACATCCTTGGTCAACCTGCAGATAAATTCATAAAGAATAGTTTCAGAGATTTATTGGAAAAATTAAAACAATTCAAATGCTTTGGTAGAGAACTTGTTCGCATTCTTCGACTTTCAAGAACTTCAAGCGTGAGAAAAATGCCTTCAGGCAAAATTTTTGCAACAATCATAATGTACAAAAGATCCCATGAACAATGTAGTTGTATCCAGAGAATCGTTGCTCAGTTGTCATTAAGGGGATAAGCATTGGCCCTAAGACGCTATTGAGAAGCTGGTATAGTTCACGTCCTGTGGATGGAGTTGAATCTTTGTAAAGGGCTCAGTACCACCCATCCCACCATGGGGAGCGCCCTCAGTACTGCCCCTCCCACAGTGGGGAGCTCCCTCAGAACTGCCCCATCCACAGTGAGGAGCACCCTCAGTACTGCCCCTTCCACGGTGAGGAGCTCCCTCAGTACCACCTCTCCCACAGTGAGGTGCTCCCTCAGTACTGCCCCTCCCACCATGGGGAACTCCCTCAGTACTCCCCCTCCCACAGTGGGGAGTTCCCTCTGTACTGCCCCTCCCACAGTGAGGAGGTCCCTCAGTAGTGTGGAGATCCCTCAGTACTGCCCCCAACATGGGGAACTCAGTACTCCCCCTCCCATGGTGAGGAGCTTCCTCAGTAGTGTGGAGATCCCTCAGTAATGCCCCTCCCACCATAGGGAGCTCCATCAGTGCCACCCCTCCCACAGTGGGGAGCTCCCTCAGAACTGCCCCTCCCATAGTGAGGAGCTCCCTCAGTACTGCCCCTCCCACGATGAGGAGCTCCCTCTATACTGCCCCTCCCACAGTGAGGAGCTCCCTCAGTAGTGTGGTTCCCTCAGTACCACCCCTCCCACCATGGGGAGCTCCCTCAGTGCCACCCCTCCCACAGTGGGAAGCTCCCTCAGAACTGCCCCTCCCATAGTGAGGAGCTCCCTCAGTACCACCCCTCCCATGGTGTAAGCTCCATCAGTACCGTCCCTCCCATGGTGAGGAGCTCCCTCTGCTGCCCCTCCCTCAGCACTGAGTTCCCTCAGTACCACCCCTCCCACAGTGTGAAGGTCCCTCAGTACTGCTCCTCCCTCGGCACTGAGCTCCCTCACCACTTTCCCTGCGTCCAATCAACCACAACGTCTCTTCCTGATGGGACGCAGTCGATCTCTGCCAGCTTGTAAAGATGCCAGTGCCCTGTCTGTCAGCAGCCTACCCCTTCCCCCACCTCCTCGGGGGACGGCTGCATTTGGAGCTGACTGCTGAGACAAGCAAAGTGTCTGAGGCTCCCTGTCCGGTGGATAATGAGGTTCTGCAGAGATCCATGTACTGAGCCAACACTGGAGGATGTGCCTCTCTCCATTGTAATCACGCCTGTGAACAGGTCCTCATGCAATCACCTGCTGCAATGGGCAGTGCCAGAACTGCCACAGATGTATGGCTGGGTAATTTCTGATCCATTCTATGGTGGCCTGTCACAGCTCAAAGGGGTTACAGAGGCAGGGAGGGGTGTGGGGGACTGTAGGGGGTTACAGAGAGATGATGGGGTGTGGAGACTGGGATTACATAGTCAGGGACAGGTGTAGGGGACCAGAGGGGGTTACAGAGACAGGGTGGGGTGTTGGGGACTGGAGGGGGTTACAGAGACAGGGTGGGGTGTTGGGGACCACAGGGGGTTACAGAAACAGGGAGGGGTGTAGGGGACCGCAGAGGGTTACAGAGAGATGATGGGGTGTGGAGACTGGGCTTACATAGTCAGGGACAGGTGTAGGGGACCAGAGGGGGTTACAGAGACAGGGTGGGGTGTTGGGAACTGGAGGGGGTTACAGAGACAGGGAGGGGTGGAGGGGACCGGAGGGGTTTACAGAGACAGGGAGGGGTGTCGAGAACCGGCGGGGTTACAGAGACAGGGAGGGGTGTAGGGGACCGGAGGGGGTTACAGAGACAGGGAGGGGTGGAGGGGAATGGAGGGGGTTACAGAGACAGGGAGGGATGGAGGGGACTGGAGGGGGTTACAGAGACAGAGTGGGGAGGAGAGGACCAGAGGGGGTTACAGAGACAGGGAGGGGTGGAGGGGACTGGAGGGGGTTACAGAGTCAGGGAGGGGTGTAGGGGACCGCAGGGGGTTACAAAGACAGGGAGGGGTGGAGGGGACTGGAGGGGGTTACAGAGACAAGGACGGGACCTTCATAATGATTGAAATGCTGGTGGTTGCTCTATCTCTGGAATGGAGACGTTTAGCTGTCTCAGGGAGATAGATCAGCTCATTGAGTGGTGTCACACCAAAAACCATACACTCAACATTAAGAAAATGAAGAAGCTGATTGTGGACTTCAGGGGGAAGTCAGGAGAACACGACCCAGTCCTCATCAAGGACTCAGTAGTGGAGAGGGTCAAGAACTTAAAATCCTTGGGGGGGTCAACATCACTGACGGTCTGTCCTGGAGCCTCCCTGTCGATGCAATCACTAAGAAGACTCTCCAGCAGCTATATTTCATGAGGAATGTGAGGAGATTCCGTTTGTCACTGAGAAACCTCTTGCAAAGTTCTACAGGTGAACCGTGGAGAGCTTTCTGACTGGTTGCATTGCTGTCTGGTGTGGAGATGTCAACGATCAGGTGAGAATAAACTCCAGAGGGTGGTGAATTTGACCTGTGACATCACAGGGACCAGACTCCACTCCATTGAGAACATCTACATGAGAGGGTGTCTTAAAAAAAGCAGCCTCTATCCTCAAGGACCCCCCCACCACCCTGGCCGTGCCCTCTTCACTCTGCTACCATCAGGAAGGAGCCTGAAGACGAGTTCTCAGCAGCACAAGGACGGCTTCTTCCCCTCCGCCATCAGATTCCTGAACAGGCCATGACCCCCAGGCAAAGCCTCACTTTGACTTTCCGGACACTATCTTGATTTATTGTTTACACGTGAAGCTGCCACAAAACAACAAATTTTGTGACGTGTTCATGACAATAAAATCTGCTTGTTTTTCTGATTCTGAATCTGATTCTGATTCTAATTTGGATTCTGATTCTGAATTGGATTTGGACGTATCGCCGATTTAGCTCGATCCTTTCGCTTTCAGGGAATGAAACGCAGGCGTCGAGGTTGTGAAATGAATTGCCTTGGGGTTCGGGAACTTTGTGAAGAGCAGGTGTGGGGTGAGATCATTCTTCAGCCTCCACACCCCAGGGAACAGGGTGATAGCAACATGCTGCATTATGCAGCACCTCTCACATCCAGCCTAGCACCTCCTTTCCCACTGCAAACATGCATCATACACTGGCAATGGCCTCTGATCCTCACCTTTCTCTACTGTGGAACTATTTACAGCAGTAGTTGGCCTCATCAGCAAAACCTAGTGAGTGACCTATCATGGCACCTCCTCTCTTGTCAGGAACGGTGACTGCACTTCCGAGAAGATTGAGTCGGGTGAGGCTACCGGCCGCCATCACGTCAACCTTCTACAGGAGCTCTATCGAGAGCATCCTGACCGGCTGCATCACAGTGTGAGGACAGTTGCTGAAGAGAAATGAATTGGAGGTCAATCCACAGGACCAGAAGAGCGGCAGAGAGGATAACTGGGATCTCCCTCCCCTCCCCCCATCGACGTGATCTTCCGGGATCATTGACTGAAGAGGACGCACAAAATCACTGAGGATTCCCTTCCACCCCGCACACAGCATCTTTCAGTTCTCCCATTGGGACAGAGATCCAGGAGAATCAGAGCCAGCACCACCAGGCTGAGGAACAGCTTCTTCCCACGGGCAGTGAGAACGCTGAACAACCCAAGGAGCTGCTCACACTCACCCTCCGAGACTCTCATATTCACAAAACAATATTTATTTGTGTAGATTAATACTTTCCTACATGTATATTTTGTGTCTGCATATGGGTTATGTCCGTATTTATTCTTGGAAGATGATTTTTTTTCCAATATTGTTATTTCATTCTCTATCTTATTATTCTGCACATATTCCTTTTTAAGTTTTGAAGTGTAATTTATAATTTGTCCTCTTAAATAAACCTTTAACGCATCCCAAATAATAAACATATCTTTATTGAATTTTAATTTGTATCACAAAACAAATCTCTTTTTAAATATTTGGAATAATAACAGATTGTCAAAATTGGGAGATGAGAGACAATGAGTGATCGATGTCATTTGATCAATTAAAAATTGAATATGGTATTCCTCCCATTTTGTTATTTTCAATTAAGAGAAATTGGGATCTCATATGATTTTTAAAACTCTTACAGATTTAGAACAAATTATCGTGGATGAAATGACTAAAAAAATACCTCGTTACAAGAGCAAACACTAAATTTGGTTTTATTTAATTCAAAGGAAAGATGGGAACAGGATTATAGTACAACAATAAATCACCAGGTCTGCGATAGATTTATGTAAAGAAGTTATGTCTAACACTATCAACTTAGGATCATTTTTTGACATCAGTTGTATATCACACCTCAGATGGAGGATGAATTCATCAGGTCCGTGTTTCAGATATGGAAAAGAAGTTGAAACTTTTCTTCACGCTACATGGTCTAGTTTGAAGGTTGATCCTTTTCCGGTTTCTGGTTCTACAACGATCGACTGGTGTGGGCTTTTCCCTTAAATCCTGAATTCTTGTTGTTAGGAAATTTGGAAGTATCTCTCCTAAATTACTTTTGTCAGATTCTCAACTGAAAGTTGTCAAGCTGGCCCTTAGTTAAAAGCAAGGAAATGTGTCGCTGTAATGTGGAAATCCGGAATCTCATTAACGTTAGACAGGTGGCAGGCAGAGATTCAAGGATGTATTCCTTTACAAAAAATATTACTTACTATTTAATATTCGGTATTTCGACAAATTTGGGGCCCAATCGCTAGAATAAGGAGATTAAAATTATAATTCTTCTTTAATCCTCCCGACCAATGAAGTTTTCCCTAAATGAATAATAATTTTTGGAACAATATTCTTGGGATCCTTGAGTGTCTTTCAAAGCATCCAAGTTAACACGTAGCAATGTTATTGTGTATTTTATAATAGATTGAGACCAGTTATGGAATTAGATTAGGTTGGGGTGGGGTAGGGGGGGTGTTTAGGGTTATTTTTCTAGTTTTTAATTTTTTCTTTTCTTCTCATATATTTTTGACATATATTTGTTAGCATTGTAATATTGTGATTCATTATTGTTTGTTATAATTATCATATATATGTTGATTTAAATAAAATATTCAAAAAAACCCAACTGCTCTGGTTTCTATTAAACCATCCTCCATCTTCATCCCGTCTCCTTTCCCCAACTCACGCTCTCACTCTCCCCCCCTCTCTCTCCTCTCTCTCTCTCTCCCCCCTCACTTTCTCACCCCCCTCTCACTCTCTCTCCTCCCCCTCTCTCCTCTCTCTCCCCCTTCTCTCTCCACATCTCACTTTCTCACCCCCCTCTCACTCTCTCTCTCACTCCCCATCTCTCCTTCTCTGTCTTCCCCTCTCACCTCTCTCCCTTTCTCTCTCTCCCTCTCCCCCTCTCTCCCCCTCTCACTCTCTTCCCTTCTCTCTATCCCTCTCCCCTCTCTCTCTCTCTCCCCTTCTCTCTGCCCCTCTCCCTCTCCCCCTCTCTCTCCCCCTCTCTCTTTCTCTCCCCCTCTCTCTCCCCTTCTCTCTGTCCCTCTCCCCCTCTCTCTCCCTCTCACTTTCTCACCCCTCTCACTCTCTCTCTCTCTCTCACCTCCCTCTCTCCTCTCTCTCCCCCTCTCACTCTCTCCCCCTTACACTCTCTCTCTCTCCCCTCTCTCTCTCACCCCCTCTATCCCCCTCTCTCCCTCCCCCCCATCTCTCTCCCCTTCTGTCTCTCTATCTCCCCCCCTTTTCACTCTGTCTCCTTTCATGGAACCAAAATCAACTCTCCTCTCATTATCTCCAATTAACTGACGTGTTGGTCTGGACCCTTCCCCCTCCCATTCAACCCCCTTTCTCTCCCCAGTCTTTATCCAGACACCTGCCCATTTTTTGCTTACACCTTGAGGAAGGGCTCAGACCCAAAACGTCGGTGATGTATCTTCACCTCCTGCGGACCCCACAAGACCGGCGGAGTTCCTCCAACATCTCAGTGTGTTTTTACAACAATCACATTGTTTGAGGACCCATGTTTCACAGCATTTACATGGTTTTACAAGAGAAGCTCTCATCAAGGTGCATGGTTGGATCTTGAGGGATGGGGAGGAGTACACCGGATAATTCTCCATTTCCACAGAGATGTGTGTTTGTGTAAGAGTTAGAGGGAAGGGGTGTGTGTCTGTGTATTTGATTGTGGTTTGTGTGAGTGGTGGGGGGTGTGGGTGTGCGTAGGGGTGTGTGTGATTGTGTGGGTGTGATTGTATGTGTGTGTGGGGGTGGGGGTGGGTGTGTGTGTGATTGTGTGTGTGTGATAGTGTGGGTGTGATTGTGCATGTGTGTGTGGGGGGGGGTGGGTGTGTGTGTGATTGTGTGCGTGTGATTGTGTGTGTGGGGTGGGTGGGTAGATGGGTGTGTATGTGATTTTGTGTATGTGATTGTGTGGGTGTGCTTGTGTGGCTGTGATTCTGTGCGTGTGGGGGGGTGTGTGCGATTGTGTGGGGGTGTGTGTGTGTGTGTGTGATGGGGGTGTGGTGTGTGTGTGATTCTGGGTGTGATTTTATGTGTGTGTGTGGGGGGGGTGATTGAGTGTGTGTGTGGGGGGTGGGTGTGTGTGTGATTGTGTGTGTGTGTGGGGGGTGTGTGTGTGATTGTGTGTGTGTGTTTGTGTGGGTGTGATTGTGTGTGTGTGGGGTGGGTGGGTGTATGAGTGATTATGTGTGTGTGATTGTCTGTGTGTGTGGGGGGGTGTGGGTGTGTGTGTGTGGGGGGTGTGTGTGTGATTGTGTGGGTGTGATAGTGTGTGTGTGTGGGGGTGGGGGTGTGTGTGATTGTGTGTGTGTGGGGGGGGTGGGTGTGTGTGTGATTGTGTGTGTGTGTGGGGGGGGTGGGTGTGTGTGTGATTGTGTGGGTGTGACTGTGTGTGAGTGTGTGTGTGGAGGGTGTGTGTGTGGGGGGTGTGATTGTGTGGGGGTGATTGTGTGTGTGTGATTGTGTGGGTGTGATTGTGTGTGTGGGGAGGGTGGGGGTGGGTGTCTGTGTGATTGAGTGTGTGTGTGGGGGTGGGTGTGTGTGTGTGGGGTGGGTGGGTGCGTGTTTGATTGTGTGTGTGTGATTGTGTGTGTGTGATTGTGTGTGTGTGATTGTGTGTGTGTGGGGGGGTGTGTGTCTGATTGTGTGTGTGTGATTGCGTGTATGTGGAGGGTGTTTGTGTGATTGTGTGGGTGTGATTGTGTGTGTGTGGGGGGTGTGTGTCTGATTGTGTGTGTGTGATTGCGTGTATGTGGAGGGTGTTTGTGTGATTGTGTGGGTGTGATTGTGTGTGTGTGTGGGGGGGTATGGGTGTGTGTGTGATTGTGTGTGTGTGTGTGAGGGGATGGGTGTATGTGAGATTGTGTGTGTGTGATTGTGTGGGTGTGATTGTGTGTTTGTGTGTGATTGTGTATGTGTGATTGTGTGGGTGTGATTGTGTGTGTGTGTGTGGGGGGTGTGTGTGTGGGGGTGTATATGATTGTGTGTGTGTGTGTGTGGGGGGGGGGGGTGGGTGGGTGTGTGTGTGATTGTGTGTGTGTGATTACGCATGTGTGTGGGGGGTGTGTATGTGATTGTGTGGGTGTGATTGTGTGTGTGTGTGTGATTGTGTGTGTGTGTGTGTGTGGGGGGGGGGTGGGTGTGTGTGAGATTGTGTGGTTGTGATTGTGTGTGAGTGTGTGTGGGGGGTGTATGTGTGGGGGGTGTGTGATTGTGTGGGAGTGATTGTGTGTGTGTGTGGGTGGGTGGGGGTGGATGTGTGTGTGATTGAGAGTGTGCGATTGTGTGTGTGGGGGTGTGTGTGTGTGATTGTGTGGGTGTGATTGTGTGTGTGTGTGTGTGGGGGGGGGTTGTGATTGTGTGGGTGTGATTGTGTGTGTGTGTGTGTGTTGGGGGTGGGGGTGTGTGTGATTATGTGTGTGTGATTGTGTGTGTTGTGGTGTGTGTGTGTGTGGGGGGGTGTGATTGTGTGTGTGCGTGTGATTGTGTGTGTGTGTGAAGGGATGGGTGTGTGTGTGATTGTGTGGGTGTGATTGTGTGTGAGTGTGTGTGGAGCGTGGGTGTGTATCTGTGTGGGGGGTGTGATTGAGTGTGTGTGATTGTGTGGGTGTGATTGTGTGTGTGTGTGGGGGGTGTGTGGGTGTGTGTGTGATTGTGTGGGTGTGATTGTGTGTTCGTATGTGGTGGGGGGGAGGGTGTGTGTGTGATTGAGTGCGTGTGAGGGGGGGTGGGTTTATGTGAGATTGTGTGTGTGTGATTGTATGGGTGTGATTTTGTGTTTGTGTGTGATTGTGTGTGTGGGGGGGTGTGGGTGAGTATGTGATTGTGTGTATGTGATTGTGTGGGTGTGCTTGTGTGGCTGTGATTCTGTGTGTGGGAGTTGTGTGTGTGTAATTGTGTGTGTGTGTGTGTGTGTGTGTGATGGGGTGGGTGTGTGTGTGATTGTGGTGTGATTTTATGTGTGTGTGTGTGTGTGATTGTGTGGGTGTGATTGTGTGAGTGTGGGGGGTGGGTGTGTGTGTGTGATTGTGTGGGTGTGATTGTGTGTGTGTGTGTGGGGTGTGTGTGTGATTGTGTGGGTGTGATTGTGTGTGCATGTGGGGGTGGGTGTGTGTGTGTGGGGTGGGTGGGTGTATGTGTGATTATGTGTGTGTGATTGTGTGTGTGTGGGGGGTGGGTGTGTGAGTGATTGTGTGGGTGTGATTGTGTGTGTGTGGGTGGTTGGGTGTGTGTGTGATTGTGTAGGTGTGATTGTGTGTGCGTGTGGGGGTGGGGGTGTGTGTGGGGTGGGTGGGTGTATGTATGTGTGATCATGTGTGTGTGATTGTGTGTGTAGGTGGGGTGTGGGAGTGTGTGTATGGGGTGTGTGTGTGTGTTATTGTGTGTGTGTGGGGGTGTGTGTGTGATTGTGTGGGTGTGATTGTGTGTGTGTGTGGGGGTATGTGTGTGTGTATGTGAGAGTGGGTGTGATTGTGTGTGAGTGTGTGTGGATGGTGTGTGTGTGGGGGTATGTGATTGTGTGGGTGTGATTGTGTGGGTGTGATTGTGTGGGTGTGATTGTGTGTGTGTGTGTGTGTGTGTGTGATTGTGTGTAATTGTGTGGGTGTGATTGTGTGTGTGTGTGTGTGTGGGGAGGGTGGGGGTGGGTGTGTGTGATTGAGAGTGTGTGTGTGTGGGGTAGTGGGTGTGTGTGTGTGGAGTGGGTGGGAGTGTGTGAGATTGTGTGTGTGTGTTTGTGTGTGTGTGTGGAGGGGTGTGTGTTGGAGTGGGGTTGCTTGTGATTGTGTGCGTGTGTGAATGTGTGTGTGTGATGGGATGGGTGTTTGTGTGATTGTGTGTGTGTGGGGGTGGCTGGATGTGTGTGTGATTGTGTGGGTGTGATTGTGTGTGAGTGTGTATGTGGGGCGTGGGTGTGTGTGAGGGGGGTGTGATTGAGTGTGTGTGATTGAGTGGGTGTTATTGTGTGTGTGGGGGGGTGTGGGTGTGTGTGTGTGATTGTGTGTGTGTGATTGCGTGTTTGTGGAGGGTGTTTGTGTGATTGTGTGGGTGTGATTGTGTGTGTGTGTGGGGGGGGTGGGTGTGTGTGTGATTGAGTGTGTGTGTGTGTGTGTGGGGTGGGTGGATGTGTGTCTGATTGTGTGTGTGTGATTGCGTGTGTGTGGAGGGTGTTTGTGTGATTGTGTGGGTGTGATTGTGTGTGTGTGTGGGGGGGGGATGAGTGTGTGTGTGATTGTGTGTGTGTGTGAGGGGATGGGTGTATGTGAGATTGTGTGTGTGTGATTTTGTGGGAGTGATTGTGTGTTTGTGTGTGATTGTGTATGTGTGATTGTGTGGGGGTGATT
Source organism: Narcine bancroftii (assembly GCF_036971445.1). NCBI lineage: Eukaryota > Metazoa > Chordata > Chondrichthyes > Torpediniformes > Narcinidae > Narcine > Narcine bancroftii. The sequence goes on from NC_091476.1 coordinate 67,256,426, forward strand.
GTGTGTGTGTGTGGGGGGGTGTGTGGGGGTGTGTGTGATTGTGTGTGTGTGATTGTGTGTGTGTATGTGGTGAGGGGTGTGTGTGTGTGTGATTGAGTGTGTGTGTGTGGGGTGGGGTGTGTGTGTGTGATTGTGTGGGTGTGATTGTGTGTGTGTGTGTGTGTATGTGTGTGGGGGGTGGGTGGGTGTGTGTGTGATTGTGTGTGTGATTGCGCATGTGTGTGGGGGATGTGTATGTGATTGTGTGGGGTGTGATTGTGTGTGTGTGTGTGTGATTGTGTGTGTGTGTGGGGGTGGTGGGTTTGTGTGAGATTGTGTGGTTGTGATTGTGTGTGAGTGTGTGGGGGGTGTATGTGTGGGGGGTGTTTGATTGTGTGGGAGTGATTGTGTGTGTGTGGGTGGGTGGGGGGTGGATGTGTGTGTGATTGAGAGTGTGTGATTGTGTGTGTGGGGGGGTGTGTGTGTGATTGTGTGTGTGTGTGTGGGGGGTGTGATTGTGTGTGTGTGTGTGTTGGGGGTGGGGGTGTGTGTGATTATGTGTGTGTGATTGTGTGTGAGTGTGTTGTTGGGGGGTGGGTGTGTGTGGGGGGGTGTGATTGTGTGTGCGCGTGTGATTGTGTGTGTGTGCGAAGGGATGGGTGTGTGTGTGATTGTGTGTGTGTTTGGGGGGGCTGGGTGTGTGTGTGATTGTGTGGGTGTGAGTGTGTGTGGGGCATGGGTGTGTGTGTGTGGGGGGAGTGTGATTGAGTGTGTGTGATTGTGTGGGTGCGATTGTGTGTGTGTGTGGGGCAGTGTGGGTGTGTGTGTGATTGTGTGGGTGTGATTGTGTGTGTGTATGTGGTGGGGGGAGGTGTGTGTGTGTAATTGTGTGTGTGTGTGTGCGTGCGTGTGTGTGTGTGATGGGGGTGATTGTGTGTGTGTGATTGTGTGTGTGTGGGGGGTGGGTGTGTGTGTGATTGCGTGGGTGTGATTGTGTGTGTGTGTGGGGGGTGTGTGTGTGATTGTGTGTGTGTGTGATTGTGTGGGTGCGATTGTGTGTGTGTGGGTTGTTGGGTGTGTGTGTGATTGTGTGCGTGTGATTGTGTGTGCGTGTGGGGGTGGGTGTGTGTGTGTGGGGTTGGTGGGTGTATATGTGATTATGTGTGTGTGATTGTGTGTGTGTGGGGGGTGGGTGTGTGTGTGATTGTGTGGGTGTGATCGTGTGTGTGTGGGTGGTTGCGTGTGTGTGTGATTGTGTGGGTGCGATTGTGTGTGCGTGTGGGGGTGGGTGTGTGTGTGTGGGGTGGGTGGGTATATGTATGTGTGATCATGTGTGTGTGATTGTGTGTGTATAGGTTGGGTGTGGGTGTGTGTGTATGGGGTGGGTGTGTGTGTGTGTTGGGGTGTGTGTGTGATTGTGTGGGTGTGATTGTGTGGGTGTGATTGTGTGTGTGTGTGGGGGTGTGTGTGTGTGTGTGAGAGTGGGTGTGATTGTGTGTGAGTGTGTGTGGATGGTGTGTGTGTGGGGGTATGTGATTGTGTGGGTGTGATTGTGTGGGTGTGATTGTGTGTGTGTGTGATTGTTTGTGAGTGATTGTGTGGGTGTGATTATGTGTGTGTGTGGGGATGGTGGGGAGTGGGTGTGTGTGTGATTGAGAGTGTGTGTGTGGGGTAGTGGGTGTGTGTGTGTGGAGTGGGTGGGAGTGTGTGAGATTGTGTGTGTGTGATTGTGTGTGTGTGGAGGGGTGTGTGTTGGGGTGGGGGTGCTTGTGATTGTGTGTGTGTGTGTGAATGTGTGTGTGTGATGGGATGGGTGTGTGTGTGATTGTGTGGGTGTGATTGTGTGTGAGCGTGTATGTGGGGCGTGGGTGTGTGTGAGGGGGGTGTGATTGTGTGTGTGCGTGTGATTGTGTGTGTGTGCGAAGGGATGGGTGTGTGTGTGATTGTGTGGGTGTGATTGTGTGTGAGTGTGTGTGGAGCGTGGGTGTGTATCTGTGTGGGGGGTGTGATTGAGTGTGTGTGATTGTGTGGGTGTGTTTGTGTATGTGTGTGGGGGGTGTGGGTGTGTGTGTGATTGTGTAGGTGTGATTGTGTGTTCGTATGTGGTGGGGGGAGGGTGTGTGTGTGATTGAGTGTGTGTGTGTGTGTGTGGGTGTGTGTGTGTGTGTGGGTTGGGTGCGTGTGTGACTGATTGTGTGTGGGTGATTGCATGTTTGTGGAGGTTGTTTGTGTGATTGTGTGGGTGTAATTGTGTGTGTGTGAGTGTGTGGGAGTGTGTGTGATTGTGTGCGTGTGAGGGGGGGTGGGTTTATGTGAGATTGTGTGTGTGTGATTGTATGGGTGTGATTGTGTGTTTGTGTGTGATTGTGTGTGTGGGGGGGTGTGGGTGAGTATGTGATTGTGTGTATGTGATTGTGTGGGTGTGCTTGTGTGGCTGTGATTCTGTGTGTGGGAGGTGTGTGTGTGTAATTGTGTGTGTGTGTGTGCGTGTGTGTGTGTGTGTGATGGGGTGTGTGTGTGTGTGATTTTGGGTGTGATTTTATGTGTGTGTGTGTGTGTGTGATTGTGTGGGTGTGATTGTGTGTGTGTGGGGGGGTGGGTGTGTGTGTGTGATTGTGTGGGTGTGATTGTGTGTGTGTGTGTGGGGGGTGTGTGTGTGTGATTGTGTGTGTGTGATTGTGTGGGTGCGATTGTGTGTGTGTGGGTGGTTGGGTGTGTGTGTGATTGTGTGGGTGTGATTGTGTGTGCGTGTGGGGGTGGGTGTGTTTGTGTGGGGTGGGTGGGTGTATGTGTGATTATGTGTGTGTGATTGTGTGTGTGTGGGGGGTGGGTGTGTGAGTGATTGTGTGGGTGTGATTGTGTGTGTGTGGGTCGTTGGGTGTGTGTGTGATTGAGTAGGTGTGATTGTGTGTGCATGTGGGGGTGGGGGTGTGTGTGGGGTGGGTGGGTGTATGTATGTGTGATCATGTGTGTGTGATTGTGTGTGTAGGTGGGGTGTGGGAGTGTGTGTATGGGGTGTGTGTGTGTGTTATTGTGTGTGTGTGGGGGTGTGTGTGTGATTGTGTGGGTGTGATTGTGTGTGTGTGGGGGGGTATGTGTGTGTGTATGTGAGAGTGGGTGTGATTGTGTGTGAGTGTGTGTGGATGGTGTGTGTGTGGGGGTATGTGATTGTGTGGGTGTGATTGTGTGGGTGTGATTGTGTGGGTGTGATTGTGTGTGTGTGTGTGTGATTGTGTGTAATTGTGTGGGTGTGATTGTGTGTGTGTGTGTGTGTGTGTGTGGGGAGGGTGGGGGTGGGTGTGTGTGTGATTGAGGGTGTGTGTGTGTGGGGTAGTGGGTGTGTGTGTGTGGAGTGGGTGGGAGTGTGTGAGATTGTGTGTGTGTGTTTGTGTGTGTGTGGAGGGGTGTGTGTTGGAGTGGGGTTGCTTGTGATTGTGTGTGTGTGTGAATGTGTGTGTGTGATGGGATGGGTGTTTGTGTGATTGTGTGTGTGTGGGGGTGGCTGGATGTGTGTGTGATTGTGTGGGTGTGATTGTGTGTGAGTGTGTATGTGGGGCGTGGGTGTGTGTGAGGGGGGTGTGATTGAGTGTGTGTGATTGAGTGGGTGTTATTGTGTGTGTGTGGGTGTGTGTGTGTGATTGTGTGTGTGTGATTGCGAGTGTGTGGAGGGTGTTTGTGTGATTGTGTGGGTGTGATTGTGTGTGTGTGTGGGGGGTGGGTGAGTGTGTGATTGAGTGTGTGTGTGTGTGTGGGGTGGGTGGATGTGTGTCTGATTGTGTGTGTGTGATTGCGTGTGTGTGGAGGGTGTTTGTGTGATTGTGTGGGTGTGATTGTGTGTGTGTGTGTGGGGGGATGAGTGTGTGTGTGATTGTGTGTGTGTGTGAGGGGATGGGTGTATGTGAGATTGTGTGTGTGTGATTGTGTGGGTGTGATTGTGTGTTTGTGTGATTGTGTATGTGTGATTGTGTGGGTGTGATTGTGTGTGTGTGTGGGGGGGTGTGTGGGGGTGTGTGTGATTGTGTGTATGTGATTGTGTGTGTGTGATTGTGTGTGTGTATGTGGTGAGGGGTGTGTGTGTGTGATTGAGTGTGTGTGTGTGGGGTGTGTGTGTGATTGTGTGGGTGTGATTGTGTGTGTGTGTGTGTGTATGTGTGTGGGGGGTGGGTGGGTGAGTGTGTGATTGTGTGTGTGATTGCGCATGTGTGTGGGGGATGTGTATGTGATTGTGTGGGTGTGATTGTGTGTGTGTGTGTGTGATTGTGTGTGTGTGTGGGGGGGGTGGGTGTGTGTGAGATTGTGTGGTTGTGATTGTGTGTGAGTGTGTGGGGGGGTGTATGTGTGGGGGGTGTTTGATTGTGTGGGAGTGATTGTGTGTGTGTGGGTGGGTGGGGGTGGATGTGTGTGTGATTGAGAGTGTGTGATTGTGTGTCTGGGGGTGTGTGTGTGTGATTGTGTGTGTGTGTGTGTGGGGGGAGGGTGTGATTGTGTGGGTGTGATTGTGTGTGTGTGTTGGGGGTGGGGGTGTGTGTGATTATGTGTGTGTGATTGTGTGTGAGTGTGTGTGTTGGGGGGTGGGTGTGTGTGGGGGGGGGGGTGATTGTGCGTGCGCGTGTGATTGTGTGTGTGTGCGAAGGGATGGGTGTGTGTGTGATTGTGTGTGTGTTTGGGGGGCTGGGTGTGTGTGTGATTGTGTGGGTGTGATTGTGTGTGAGTGTGTGTGGGACATGGGTGTGTGTGTGTGGGGGGAGTGTGATTGAGTGTGTGTGATTGTGTGGGTGTGATTGTGTGTGTGTGTGGGGCGGTGTGGGTGTGTGTGTGATTGTGTGGGTGTGATTGTGTGTGTGTATGTGGTGGGGGGAGGTGTGTGTGTGTGTGTAATTGTGTGTGTGTGTGTGTGCGTGCGTGTGTGTGTGTGATGGGGGTGGGTGTGTGTGTGATTGTGGGTGTGATTTTATGTGTGTGTGTGGGGGGGTGATTGTGTGTGTGTGATTGTGTGTGTGTGTGGGGTGGGTGTGTGTGTGATTGTGTGGGTGTGATTGTGTGTGTGTGTGGGGTGTGTGTGTGTGATTGTGTGTGTGTGTGATTGTGTGGGTGCGATTGTGTGTGTGTGGGGTTGGTGGGTGTATATGTGATTATGTGTGTGTGATTGTGTGTGTGTGGGGGGTGGGTGTGTGTGTGATTGTGTGGGTGTGATCGTGTGTGTGTGGGTGGTTGCGTGTGTGTGTGATTGTGTGGGTGCGATTGTGTGTGCGTGTGGGGGTGTGTGTGTGTGTGGGGTGGGTGGGTATATGTATGTGTGATCATGTGTGTGTGATTGTGTGTGTGTAGGTTGGGTGTGGGTGTGTGTGTATGGGGTGGGTGTGTGTGTGTGTTATTGTGTGTGTGTTGGGGTGTGTGTGTGATTGTGTGGGTGTGATTGTGTGTGTGTGTGGGGGTGTGTGTGTGTGAGAGAGTGGGTGTGATTGTGTGTGAGTGTGTGTGTGGATGGTGTGTGTGTGGGGGTATGTGATTGTGTGGGTGTGATTGTGTGGGTGTGATTGTGTGTGTGTGTGATTGTTTGTGAGTGATTGTGTGGGTGTAATTATGTGTGTGTGTGGGGAGGGTGGGGAGTGGGTGTGTGTGTGATTGAGAGTGTGTGTGTGGGGTAGTGGGTGTGTGTGTGGAGTGGGTGGGAGTGTGTGAGATTGTGTGTGTGTGATTGTGTGTGTGTGGAGGGGTGTGTGTTGGGGTGGGGGTGCTTGTGATTGTGTGTGTGTGTGTGTGAATGTGTGTGTGTGATGGGATGGGTGTGTGTGTGATTGTGTGGGTGTGATTGTGTGTGAGCGTGTATGTGGGGCGTGGGTGTGTGTGAGGGGGGTGTGATTGAGTGTGTGTGATTGAGTGGGTGTTATTGTGTGTGTGGGGGGGGGTGTGGGTGTGTGTGTGTGATTGTGTGTGTGTGATTGTGTGGGTGTGATTGTGTGGGTGTGATTGTGTGTTTGTGTGTGATTGTGTATGTGTGATTGTGTGGGTGTGATTGTGTGTGTGTGTTGGGGGGAGTGTGGGGGTGTGTGTGATTGTGTGTATGTGATTGTGTGTGTGTGTATGTGGTGAGGGGTGTGTGTGTGTTTGATTGAGTGTGTGTGTGTGTGGGGGGGTGTGTGTGTGATTGTGTGGGTGTGATTGTGTGTGTGTGTGTGTGGGGGGGGGGTGGGTGGGTGTGTGTGTGATTGTGTGTGTGTGATTGCGCATGTGTGTGGGGGGTGTGTATGTGATTGTGTGGGTGTGATTGTGTGTGTGTGTGTGATTGTGTGTGTGTGTGGGGGGGTGGATGTGTGAGATTGTGTGGTTGTGATTGTGTGTGATTGTGTGTGTGGGGGGTGTATGTGTGGGGGGTGTGTGATTGTGTGGGAGTGATTGTGTGTGTGTGTGGGTGGGTGGGGGGTGGATGTGTGTGTGATTGAGAGTGTGTGATTGTGTGTGTGGGGGGGTGTGTGTGTGATTGTGTGGGTGTGATTGTGTGTGTGTGTGTGGGGCGGGGGTGTGATTGTGTGGATGTGATTGTGTGAGTGTGTGTGTGTGTGTGTTGGGGGTGGGGGTGTGTGTGATTATGTGTGTGTGATTGTGTGTGAGTGTGTGTGTTGGGGGTGTGTGTGTGGGGGGGTGTGATTGTGTGTGTGCGTGTGATTGTGTGTGTGTGCGAAGGGATGGGTGTGTGTGTGATTGTGTGTGTGTGGGGGGGCTGGGTGTGGGTGTGATTGTGTGTGAGTTAGTGTGGGGTGTGGGTGTGTGTCTGTGTGGGGGGTGTGAATGAGTGTGTGTAATTGTGTAGGTGTGATTGTGTGTGTGTGTGGGGGGGTGTGGGTGTGTGTGTGATTGTGTGGGTGTGATTGTGTGTGTGTATGTGGTGGGGGGTGGGTGTGTGTGTGATTGAGTGCGTGTGTGTGTGTGTGTGTGTGGGGTGGGTGCGTGTGTGACTGATTGTGTGTGGGTGATTACATGTTTGTGGAGGGTGTTTGTGTGATTGTGTGGGTGTGATTGTGTGTGTGTGTGAGAGTGTGGGTGTGTGTGATTGTGTGCGTGTGAGGGGGGGGTGGGTTTATGTGAGATTGTGTGTGTGTGATTGTATGGGTGTGATTGTGTGTTTGTGTGTGATTGTGTATGTGTGATTGTGTGTGTTGGGGGGTGTGGGTGTGTATGTGATTGTGTGTATGTGATTGGGTGGGTGTGCTTGTGTGGCTGTGATTCTGTGCGTGGGAGGTGTGTGTGTGATTGTGTGTGTGTAATTGTGTGTGTGTGTGTGTGTGTGTGTGCGTGCGTGTGTGTGTGTGATGGGGGTGGGTGTGTGTGTGATTGTGGGTGTGATTTTATGTGTGTGTGTGTGGGGGGGTGATTGTGTGTGTGTGATTGTGTGTGTGTGGGGGGTGTGTGTGTGTGTGATTGTGTGGGTGTGATTGTGTGTGTGTGTGTGTGGGGTGTGTGTGTGTGATTGTGTGTGTGTGTGATTGTGTGGGTGCGATTGTGTGTGTGTGGGTGGTTGGGTGTGTGTGTGATTGTGTGGGTGTGATTGTGTGTGCGTGTGGGGGTGGGTGTGTGTGTGGGGTGGGTGGGTGTATGTGTGATTATGTGTGTGTGATTGTGTGTGTGTGGGGGGATGGGTGTGTGTGTGATTGTGTGGGTGTGATTGTGTGTGTGTGTGGGGGGGTGGGTGTGTGTGTGATTGAGAGTGTGTTATTGTGTGTGTGGGGGGTGTGTGTGATTGTGTGGGTGTAATTGTGTGTGTGTGTGTGTGTGTGTGGTGGGGTGTGATTGTGTGGGTGTGATTGTGTGTGTGTGTGTGTGTGTGTGTGTTGGGGGTGGGGGTGTGTGTGATTATGTGTGTGTGATTGTGTGTGAGTGTGTGTGTTGGGGGTGTGTGTGTGTGGGGGTGTGATTGTGTGCGTGCGTGTGATTGTGTGTGTGTGCGAAGGGATGGGTGTGTGTGTGATTGTGTGTGTGTGTGGGGGGCTGGGTGTGTGTGTGATTGTGTGGGTGTGATTGTGTGTGAGTTAGTGTGGGGCGTGGGTGTGTGTCTGTGTGGGGGGGTGTGATTGAGTGTGTGTGATTGTGTGGGTGTGATTGTGTGTGTGTGTGGGGGTGTGGGTGTGTGTGTGATTGTGTGGGTGTGATTGTGTGTGTGTATGTGGTGGGGGGTGGGTGTGTGTGTGATTGAGTGTGTGTGTGTGTGTGGGGTGGGTGCGTGTGTGACTGATTGTGTGTGGGTGATTACATGTTTGTGGAGGGTGTTTGTGTGATTGTGTGGGTGTGATTGTGTGTGTGTGTGAGTGTGTGGGTGTGTGTGTGATTGTGTGCGTGTGAGGGGGGGTGGGTTTATGTGAGATTGTGTGTGTGTGATTGTATGGGTGTGATTGTGTGTTTGTGTGTGATTGTATATGTGTAATTGTGTGTGTGGGGGGGTGTGGGTGTGTATGTGATTGTGTGGGTGTGATTGTGTGTGTGTGTGGGGTGTGTGTGTGATTGTGTGTGTGTGATTGTGTGGGTGCGATTGTGTGTGTGGGGGTGGTTGGGTGTGTGTGTGATTGTGTGGGTGTGATTGTGTGTGCGTGTGGGGGTGGGTGTGTGTGTGTGGGGTGGGTGGGTGTATGTGTGATTATGTGTGTGTGATTGTGTGTGTGTGGGGGGTGGGTGTGTGTGTGATTGTGTGGGTGTGATTGTGTGTGTGGGGGGGTGGGTGTGTGTGTGATTGAGAGTGTGTGATTGTGTGTGTGGGGGGGTGTGTGTGTGATTGTGTGGGTGTGATTGTGTGTGTGTGTGTGTTGGGGGTGGGGGTGTGAGTGATTATGTGTGTGTGATTGTGTGTGAGTGTGTGTGTTGTGGTGTGTGTGTGAGTGGGGGGGGTGTGATTGTGTGTGTGCGTGTGATTGTGTGTGTGTGCGAAGGGATGGGTGTGTGTGTGATTGTGTGGATGTGATTGTGTGTGAGTGTGTGTGGAGCGTGGGTGTGTATCTGTGTGGGGGGTGTGATTGAGTGTGTGTGATTGTGTGGGTGTGATTGTGTGTGTGTGTGGGGGGGGTGTGGGTGTGTGTGTGATTGTGTGGGTGTGATTGTGTGTTTGTATGTGGTGGGGGGAGGGTGTGTGTGTGATTGAGTGCGTGTGTGTGTGTGGGTGTGTGTGTGTGTGTGGGTTGGGTGCGTGTGTGACTGATTGTGTGTGGGTGATTGCATGTTTGTGGAGGGTGTTTGTGTGATTGTGTGGGTGTGATTGTGTGTGTGTGTGAGTGTGTGGGAGTGTGTGTGATTGTGTGCGTGTGAGGGGGGTTGGGTTTATGTGAGATTGTGTGTGTGTGATTGTATGGGTGTGATTGTGTGTTTGTGTGTGATTGTGTGTGTGGGGGTGTGGGTGTGTATGTGATTGTGTGTATGTGATTGTGTGGGTGTGCTTGTGTGGCTGTGATTCTGTGTGTGGGAGGTGTGTGTGTGTGTGTGTGTGTGTGTGTGCGTGCGTGTGTGTGTGTGATGGGTGTGTGTGTGTGTGTGATTGTGGGTGTGATTTTATGTGTGTGTGGGGGGGGGTGTGTGGGGGTGTGTGTGATTGTGTGTATGTGATTGTGTGTGTGTATGTGGTGAGGGGTGTGTGTGTGATTGAGTGTGTGTGTGTGGGGGTGGGGTGTGTGTGTGTTATTGTGTGGGTGTGATTGTGTGTGTGTGTGTGTGTGTGTATGTGCGTGGGGGGTGGGTGGGTGTGTGTGTGATTGTGTGTGTGATTGCGCATGTGTGTGGGGGATGTGTATGTGATTGTGTGGGTGTGATTGTGTGTGTGTGTGTGTGTGTGTGTGATTGTGTGTGTGTGGTGGGGTGGGTGTGTGTGAGATTGTGTGGTTGTGATTGTGTGTGAGTGTGTGGGGGGTGTATGTGTGGGGGGTGTGTGATTGTGTGGGAGTGATTGTGTGTGTGTGGGTGGGTGGGGGGTGGATGTGTGTGTGATTGAGAGTGTGTGATTGTGTGTGTGGGGGGGTGTGTGTGTGATTGTGTGTGTGTGTGTGTGGGGGGGGTGTGATTGTGTGGGTGTGATTGTGTGTGTGTGTGTTGGGGGTGGGGGTGTGTGTGATTATGTGTGTGTGATTGTGTGTGAGTGTGTGTGTTGGGGGGTGGGTGTGTGTGGGGGAGTGTGATTGTGTGTGCGCGTGTGATTGTGTGTGTGTGCGAAGGGATGGGTGTGTGTGTGATTGTGTGTGTGTTTGGGGGGGCTGGGTGTGTGTGTGATTGTGTGGGTGTGATTGTGTGTGAGTGTGTGTGGGGCATGGGTGTGTGTGTGTGTGGGGGTGTGTGGTTGAGTGTGTGTGAATGTGTGGGTGTGATTGTGTGTTTGTGTGGGGCGGTGTGGGTGTGTGTGTGATTGTGTGGGTGTGATTGTGTGTGTGTATGTGGTGGGGGGAGGTGTGTGTGTGTGTAATTGTGTGTGTGTGTGTGTGTGTGCGTGCGTGTGTGTGTGTGTGATGGGGGTGGGTGTGTGTGGGGGTGTGATTGTGTGCGTGCGTGTGATTGTGTGTGTGTGCGAAGGGATGGGTGTGTGTGTGATTGTGTGTGTGTGTGGGGGGCTGGGTGTGTGTGTGATTGTGTGGGTGTGATTGTGTGTGAGTTAGTGAGGGGTGTGGGTGTGTGTCTGTGTGGGGGGTGTGATTGAGTGTGTGTGATTGTGTGGGTGTGATTGTGTGTGTGTATGTGGTGGGGGGTGGGTGTGTGTGTGATTGAGTGTGTGTGTGTGTGTGGGGTGGGTGCGTGTGTGACTGATTGTGTGTGGGTGATTACATGTTTGTGGAGGGTGTTTGTGTGATTGTGTGGGTGTGATTGTGTGTGTGTGTGAGTGTGTGGGTGTGTGTGTGATTGTGTGCGTGTGAGGGGGGGTGGGTTTATGTGAGATTGTGTGTGTGTGATTGTATGGGTGTGATTGTGTGTGTGGGGGGGTGGGTGTGTGTGTGATTGAGAGTGTGTGATTGTGTGTGTGGGGGGGTGTGTGTGGGATTGTGTGGGTGTGATTGTATATGTGTAATTGTGTGTGTGGGGGGGTGTGGGTGTGTATGTGATTGTGTGGGTGTGATTGTGTGTGTGTGTGGGGTGTGTGTGTTATTGTGTGTGTGTGATTGTGTGGGTGCGATTGTGTGTGTGGGGGTGGTTGGGTGTGTGTGTGATTGTGTGGGTGTGATTGTGTGTGCGTGTGGGGGTGGGTGTGTGTGTGTGGGGTGGGTGGGTGTATGTGTGATTATGTGTGTGTGATTGTGTGTGTGTGGGGGGTGGGTGTGTGTGTGATTGTGTGGGTGTGATTGTGTGTGTGGGGGGGTGGGTGTGTGTGTGATTGAGAGTGTGTGATTGTGTGTGTGGGGGGGTGTGTGTGGGATTGTGTGGGTGTGATTGTGTGTGTGTGTGTGTTGGGGGTGGGGGTGTGAGTGATTATGTGTGTGTGATTGTGTGTGAATGTGTGTGTTGTGGTGTGTGTGTGAGTGGGGGGGTGTGATTGTGTGTGTGCGTGTGATTGTGTGTGTGTGCGAAGGGATGGGTGTGTGTGTGATTGTGTGGATGTGATTGTGTGTGAGTGTGTGTGGAGCGTGGGTGTGTATCTGTGTGGGGGGTGTGATTGAGTGTGTGTGATTGTGTGGGTGTGATTGTGTTTGTGTGGGGGGGGTGTGGGTGTGTGTGTGATTGTGTGGGTGTGATTGTGTGTTTGTATGTGGTGGGGGGAGGGTGTGTGTGTGATTGAGTGCGTGTGTGTGTGTGTGTGGGTGTGTGTGTGGGTGTGGGTTGGGTGCGTGTGTGACTGATTGTGTGTGGGTGATTGCATGTTTGTGGAGGGTGTTTGTGTGATTGTGTGGGTGTGATTGTGTGTGTGTGTGAGTGTGTGGGAGTGTGTGTGATTGTGTGCGTGTGAGGGGGGTTGGGTTTATGTGAGATTGTGTGTGTGTGATTGTATGGGTGTGATTGTGTGTTTGTGTGTGATTGTGTGTGTGGGGGTGTGGGTGTGTATGTGATTGTGTGTATGTGATTGTGTGTATGTGATTGTGTGGGTGTGCTTGTGTGGCTGTGATTCTGTGTGTGGGAGGTGTGTGTGTGTAATTGTGTGTGTGTGTGTGTGTGTGTGTGTGTGCGTGCGTGTGTGTGTGTGATGGGGGTGTGTGTGTGTGATTGTGGGTGTGATTTTATGTGTGTGTGTGGGGGTGTGTGTGATTGTGTGTATGTGATTGTGTGTGTGTGATTGTGTGTGTGTATGTGGTGAGGGGTGTGTGTGTGTGATTGAGTGTGTGTGTGTGGGGGTGGGGTGTGTGTGTGTTATTGTGTGGGTGTGATTGTGTGTGTGTGTGTGTGTATGTGCGTGGGGGGTGGGTGGGTGTGTGTGTGATTGTGTGTGTGATTGCGCATGTGTGTGGGGGATGTGTATGTGATTGTGTGGGTGTGATTGTGTGTGTGTGTGTGTGTGTGTGTGATTGTGTGTGTGTGGGGGGGGTGGGTGTGTGTGAGATTGTGTGGTTGTGATTGTGTGTGAGTGTGTGGGGGGTGTATGTGTGGGGGGTGTGTGATTGTGTGGGAGTGATTGTGTGTGTGTGGGTGGGTGGGGGGTGGATGTGTGTGTGATTGAGAGTGTGTGATTGTGTGTGTGGGGGGGTGTGTGTGTGATTGTGTGTGTGTGTGTGTGGGGGGGGTGTGATTGTGTGGGTGTGATTATGTGTGTGTGTGTTGGGGGTGGGGGTGTGTGTGATTATGTGTGTGTGATTGTGTGTGAGTGTGTGTGTTGGGGGGTGGGTGTGTGTGGGGGGGTGTGATTGTGTGTGCGCGTGTGATTGTGTGTGTGTGCGAAGGGATGGGTGTGTGTGTGATTGTGTGTGTGTTTGGGGGGGCTGGGTGTGTGTGTGATTGTGTGGGTGTGATTGTGTGTGAGTGTGTGTGGGGCATGGGTGTGTGTGTGTGTGGGGGTGTGTGGTTGAGTGTGTGTGAATGTGTGGGTGTGATTGTGTGTGTGTGTGGGGCGGTGTGGGTGTGTGTGTGATTGTGTGGGTGTGATTGTGTGTGTGTATGTGGTGGGGGAGGTGTGTGTGTGTGTAATTGTGTGTGTGTGTGTGTGTGTGCGTGCGTGTGTGTGTGTGTGATGGGGGTGGGTGTGTGTGTGATTGTGGGTGTGATTTTATGTGTGTGTGTGTGGGGGGGTGATTGTGTGTGTGTGATTGTGTGTGTGTGTGGGGTGGGTGTGTGTGTGATTGTGTGGTTGTGATTGTGTGTGTGTGTGGGGGGTGTGTGTGTGATTGTGTGTGTGTGTGTTTGTGTGGGTGCGATTGAGTGTGTGTGGGTGGTTGGGTGTGTGTGTGATTGTGTGCGTGTGATTGTGTGTGTGTGTGGGGGTGGGTGTGTGTGTGTGGGGTTGGTGGGTGTATATGTGATTATGTGTGTGTGATTGTGTGTGTGTGGGGGTTGGGTGTGTGTGTTATTGTGCGGGTGTGATCGTGTGTGTGTGGGTGGTTGCGTGTGTGTGTGATTGTGTGGGTGCGATTGTGTGTGCGTGTGGGGGTGGGTGTGTGTGTGGGGTGGGTGGGTATATGTATTTGTGATCATGTGTGTGTGATTGTGTGTGTGGGGGGATGTGTGTGTGATTGTGTGGGTGTGAATGTGTGTGTGTGTGTGTGGGGCGGGGGTGTGATTGTGTGGATGTGATTGTGTGAGTGTGTGTGTGTGTGTTGGGGGTGGGGGTGTGTGTGATTATGTGTGTGTGATTGTGTGTGAGTGTGTGTGTTGGGAGGTGTGTGTGTGGGGGGGTGTGATTGTGTGTGTGCATGTGATTGTGTGTGTGTGCAAAGGGATGGGTGTGTGTGTGATTGTGTGTGTGTGGGGGGGGCTGGGTGTGTGTGTGATTGTGTGGGTGTGATTGTGTTTGAGTTAGTGTGGGGTGTGGGTGTGTGTCTGTGTGGGGGGTGTGATTGAGTGTGTGTAATTGTGTAGGTGTGATTGTGTGTGTGTGTGGGGGGGTGTGGGTGTGGGTGTGATTGTGTGGGTGTGATTGTGTGGGTGTGATTGTGTGTGTGTATGTGGTGGGGGGTGGGTGTGTGTGTGATTGAGTGCGTGTGTGTGTGTGTGTGTGGGGTGGGTGCGTGTGTGACTGATTGTGTGTGGGTGATTACATGTTTGTGGAGGGTGTTTGTGTGATTGTGTGGGTGTGATTGTGTGTGTGTGAGTGTGTGGGTGTGTGTGTGTGTGATTGTGTGCATGTGAGGGGGGGTGGGTTTATGTGATATTGTGTGTGTGTGATTGTATGGGTGTGATTGTGTGTTTGTGTGTGATTGTGTATGTGTGATTGTGTGTGTGGGGGGTGTGGGTGTGTATGTGATTGTGTGTATGTGATTGTGTGGGTGTGCTTGTGTGGCTGTGATTCTGTGTGTGGGAGGTGTGTGTGTGATTGTGTGTGTGTGTGCGCGTGCGTGTGTGTGTGTGATGGGGTGGGTGTGTGTGTGATTGTGGGTGTGATTTTATGTGTGTGTGTGTGGGGGGGTTAGGGTTAGGGTTTGAAAGACCCCAACAATGAAGACGCTGTTTACATCCGGTACCGCACGGATGGCAGTCTCTTCAATCTGAGGCGCCTGCAAGCTCACACCAAGACACAAGAGAAACTTGTCCGTGAACTACTCTTTGCAGATGATGCCGCTTTAGTTGCCCATTCAGAGCCAGCTCTTCAGCGCTTGACGTCCTGCTTTGCGGAAACTGCCAAAATGTTTGGCCTGGAAGTCAGCCTGAAGAAAACTGAGGTCCTCCATCAGCCAGCTCCCCACCATGACTACCAGCCCCCCCACATCTCCATCGGGCACACAAAACTCAAAACGGTCAACCAGTTTACCTATCTCGGCTGCACCATTTCATCAGATGCAAGGATCGACAATGAGATAGACAACAGACTCGCCAAGGCAAATAGCGCCTTTGGAAGACTACACAAAAGAGTCTGGAAAAACAACCAACTGAAAAACCTCACAAAGATAAGCGTATACAGAGCCGTTGTCATACCCACACTCCTGTTCGGCTCCGAATCATGGGTCCTCTACCGGCACCACCTACGGCTCCTAGAACGCTTCCACCAGCGTTGTCTCCGCTCCATCCTCAACATCCATTGGAGCGCTCACACCCCTAACGTCGAGGTACTCGAGATGGCAGAGGTCGACAGCATCGAGTCCACGCTGCTGAAGATCCAGCTGCGCTGGATGGGTCACGTCTCCAGAATGGAGGACCATCGCCTTCCCAAGATCGTATTATATGGCGAGCTCTCCACTGGCCACCGTGACAGAGGTGCACCAAAGAAAAGGTACAAGGACTGCCTAAAGAAATCTCTTGGTGCCTGCCACATTGACCACCGCCAGTGGGCTGATAACGCCTCAAACCGTGCATCTTGGCGCCTCACAGTTTGGCGGGCAGCAGCCTCCTTTGAAGAAGACCGCAGAGCCCACCTCACTGACAAAAGGCAAAGGAGGAAAAACCCAACACCCAACCCCAACCAACCAATTTTCCCTTGCAACCGCTGCAATCGTGTCTGCCTGTCCCGCATCGGACTGGTCAGCCACAAACGAGCCTGCAGCTGACGTGGACTTTTTACCCCCTCCATAAATCTTCGTCCGCGAAGCCAAGCCAAAAGTGTGGGGGGGTGATTGTGTGTGTGTGATTGTGTGTGTGTGGGGGGGGTGGGTGTGTGTGTGATTGTGTGGGTGTGATTGTGTGTGTGTGTGGGGTGTGTGTGTGTGATTGTGTGTGTGTGATTGTGTGGGTGCGATTGTGTGGGTGCGATTGTGTGTGTGGGGGTGGTTGGGTGTGTGTGTGATTGTGTGGGTGTGATTGTGTGTGCGTGTGGGGGTGGGTGTGTGTGTGTGGGGTGGGTGGGTGTATGTGTGATTATGTGTGTGTGATTGTGTGTGTGTGGGGGGTGGGTGTGTGTGTGATTGTGTGGGTGTGATTGTGTGTGTGGGGGGGTGGGTGTGTGTGTGATTGAGAGTGTGTGATTGTGTGTGTGGGGGTGTGTGTGTGATTGTGTGGGTGTGATTGTGTGTGTGTGTGTGTGGGGGTGTGTGATTGTGTGGGTGTGATTGTGTGTGTGTGTGTGTGTGTTGGGGTGGGGGTGTGTGTGATTATGTGTGTGTGATTCTGTGTGAGTGTGTGTGTTGTGGTGTGTGTGTGTGTGGGGGGGGGTTGTGATTGTGTGTGTGCGTGTGATTGTGTGTGTGTGCGAAGGGATGGGTGTGTGTGTGATTGTGTGGATGTGATTGTGTGTGTGTGTGAGTGTGTGGGTGTGTGTGTCATTGTGTGCGTGTGAGGGGGGGTGGGTTTATGTGAGATTGTGTGTGTGTGATTGTATGGGTGTGATTGTGTGTTTGTGTGTGATTGTGTGTGTGGGGGGTGTGGGTGTGTATGTGATTGTGTGTATGTGATTGTGTGGGTGTGCTTGTGTGGCTGTGATTCTGTGTGTGGGAGGTGTGTGTGTGTAATTGTGTGTGTGTGTATGTGTGTGTGTGCGTGCGTGTGTGTGTGTGATGGGTGTGTGTGTGTGTGATTGTGGGTGTCATTTTATGTGTGTGTGTGTGGGGGGTGTGTGGGGGTGTGTGTGATTGTGTGTGTGTGATTGTGTGTGTGTGATTGTGTGTGTGTATGTGGTGAGGGGTGTGTGTGTGTGTGTGATTGAGTGTGTGTGTGTGGGGGTGGGGTGTGTGTGTGTGATTGTGTGGGTGTGATTGTGTGTGTGTGTGTGTGTGTATGTGTGTGGGGGGTGGGTGGGTGTGTGTATGATTGTGTGTGTGATTGCGCATGTGTGTGGGGGATGTGTATGTGATTGTGTGGGTGTGATTGTGTGTGTGTGTGTGTGTGTGTGTGTGATTGTGTGTGTGTGGGGGGGGGGTGTGTGTGAGATTGTGTGGTTGTGATTGTGTGTGAGTGTGTGGGGGGGTGTATGTGTGGGGGGTGTGTGATTGTGTGGGAGTGATTGTGTGTGTGTGGGTGGGTGGGGGGTGGATGCGTGTGTGATTGAGAGTGTGTGATTGTGTGTGTGGGGGTGTGTGTGATTGTGTGTGTGTGTGTGTGGGGGGGGTGTGATTGTGTGGGTGTGATTGTGTGTGTGTGTTGGGGGTGGGGGTGTGTGTGATTATGTGTGTGTGATTGTGTGTGAGTGTGTGTGTTGGGGGGTGGGTGTGTGTGGGGGTGTGATTGTGTGTGCGCGTGTGATTGTGTGTGTGTGCGAAGGGATGGGTGTGTGTGTGATTGTGTGTGTGTTTGGGGGGGGCTGGGTGTGTGTGTGATTGTGTGGGTGTGATTGTGTGTGAGTGTGTGTGGGGCATGGGTGTGTGTGTGAGGGGGGGTCTGATTGAGTGTGTGTGATTGTGTGGGTGTGATTGTGTGTGTGTGTGGGGCGGTGTGGGTGTGTGTGTGATTGTGTGGGTGTGATTGTGTGTGTGTATGTGGTGGGGGGAGGTGTGTGTGTGTGTAATTGTGTGTGTGTGTGATTGTGTGCGTGCGTGTGATTGTGTGTGTGTGCGAAGGGATGGGTGTGTGTGTGATTGTGTGTGTGTGGGGGGAGGCTGGGTGTGTGTGTGATTGTGTGGGTGTGATTGTGTGTGAGTTAGTGTGGGGTGTGGGTGTGTGTCTGTGTGGGGGGTGTGATTGAGTGTGTGTGATTGTGTAGGTGTGATTGTGTGTGTGTGTGGGGGGTGTGGGTGTGTGTGTGATTGAGTGCGTGTGTGTGTGTGTGTGTGTGTGTGGTGGGTGCGTGTGTGACTGATTGTGTGTGGGTGATTACATGTTTGTGGAGGGTGTTTGTGTGATTGTGTGGGTGTGATTGAGTGTGTGGGTGTGTGTGTGATTGTGTGCGTGTGAGGGGTGTGGGTTAATGTGAGATTGTGTGTGTGTGATTGTATGGGTGTGATTGTGTGTTTGTGTGTGATTGTGTATGTGTGATTGTGTGTGTGGGGGGGTGTGGGTGTGTATGTGATTGTGTGTATGTGATTGTGTGGGTGTGCTTGTGTGGCTGTGATTCTGTGTGTGGGAGGTGTGTGTGTGATTGTGTGTGTGTGTAATTGTGTGTGTGTGTGTGTGCGTGTGTGTGTGTGTGTGTGATGGGGGTGGGTGTGTGTGTGATTGTGGGTGTGATTTTATGTGTGTGTGTGGGGGGGGTGATTGTGTGTGTGTGATTGTGTGTGTGTAGGGGGGTGGGTGTGTGTGTGATTGTGTGGGTGCGATTGTGTGTGTGTGGGTGGTTGGGTGTGTGTGTGATTGTGTGGGTGTGATTGTGTGTGCGTGTGGGGGTGGGTGTGTGTGTGTGGGGTGGGTGGGTGTATGTGTGATTATGTGTGTGTGATTGTGTGTGTGTGGGGGGTGGGTGTGTGTGTGATTGTGTGGGTGTGATTGTGTGTGTGTGGGGGGGTGGGTGTGTGTGTGATTGAGAGTGTGTGATTGTGTGTGTGGGGGGTGTGTGTGTGATTGTGTGGGTGTGATTGTGTGTGTGTGTGGGGGGGTGTGATTGTGTGGGTGTGATTGTGTGTGTGTGTGTGTGTTGGGGGTGGGGGTGTGTGTGATTATGTGTGTGTGATTGTGTGTGAGTGTGTGTGTTGGGGGTGTGTGTATGGGGGGGTGTGATTGTGTGCGTGCGTGTGATTGTGTGTGTGTGCGAAGGGATGGGTGTTTGTGTGATTGTGTGTGTGTGGGGGGGGCTGGGTGTCTGGGTGATTGTGTGGGTGTGATTGTGTGTGAGTTAGTGTGGGGTGTGGGTGTGTGTCTGTGTGGGGGGTGTGATTGAGTGTGTGTGATTGTGTGGGTGTGATTGTGTGTGTGTGGGGGGGAGTGGGTGTGTGTGTGATTGTGTGGGTGTGATTGTGTGTGTGTATGTGGTGGGGGTGGGTGTGTGTGTGATTGAGTGTGTGTGTGTGTGTGTGGGGTGGGTGCGTGTGTGACTGATTGTGTGTGGGTGATTACATGTTTGTGGAGGGTGTTTGTGTGATTGTGTGGGTGTGATTGTGTGTGTGTGTGTGTGTGTGGGTGTGTGTGTGATTGTGTGCGTGTGAGGGGGGGTGGGTTTATGTGAGATTGTGTGTGTGTGATTGTATGGGTGTGATTGTGTGTTTGTGTGTGATTGTGTATATGTGATTGTGTGTGTGGGGGGTGTGGGTGTGTATGTGATTGTGTGTATGTGATTGTGTGGGTGTGCTTGTGTTGCTGTGATTCTGTGTGTGGGAGGTGTGTGTGTGATTGTGTGTGTGTGTAATTGTGTGTGTGTGTGTGTGTGTGTGCGCGTGCGTGTGTGTGTGTGATGGGGGTGGGTGTGTGTGTGATTGTGGGTGTGATTTTATGTGTGTGTTTGTGGGGGGGTGATTGTGTGTGTGTGGGGGGGTGGGTGTGTGTGTGATTGTGTGGGTGTGATTGTGTGTGTGTGGGGTGTGTGTGTGTGATTGTGTGTGTGTGATTGTGTGGGTGCGATTGTGTGTGTGGGGGTGGTTGGGTGTGTGTGTGATTGTGTGGGTGTGATTGTGTGTGCATGTGGGGTGGGTGTGTGTGTGTGGGGTGGGTGGGTGTATGTGTGATTATGTGTGTGTGATTGTGTGTGTGTGGGGGGGAGGGTGTGTGTGTGATTGTGTGGGTGTGATTGTGTGTGTGGGGGGGTGGGTGTGTGTGTGATTGAGAGTGTGTGATTGTGTGTGTGGGGGGGTGTGTGTGTGATTGTGTGGGTGTGATTGTGTGTGTGTGTGTGTGGGGGGGTGTGATTTTGTGGGTGTGATTGTGTGTGTGTGTGTGTGTGTTGGGGGTGGGTGTGTGTGTGATTATGTGTGTGTGATTGTGTGTGAGTGTGTGTGTTGTGGTGTGTGTGTGGGGGGGGTGTGATTGTGTGTGCGTGTGTGATTGTGTGTGTGTGCGAAGGGATGGGTGTGTGTGTGATTGTGTGGATGTGATTGTGTGTGAGTGTGTGTGGAGCGTGGGTGTGTATCTGTGTGGGGGGTGTGATTGAATGTGTGTGATTGTGTGGGTGTGATTGTGTGTGTGTGTGGGGGGGGTGTGGGTGTGTGTGTGATTGTGTGGGTGTGATTGTGTGTTTGTATGTGGTGGGGGGAGGGTGTGTGTGTGATTGAGTGCGTGTGTGTGTGTGTGGGTGTGTGTGTGTGTGGGTTGGTTGCGTGTGTGACTGATTGTGTGTGGGTGATTGCATGTTTGTGGAGGGTGTTTGTGTGATTGTGTGGGTGTGATTGTGCGTGTGTGTGAGTGTGTGGGTGTGTGTGTGATTGTGTGCGTGTGAGGGGGGGTGGGTTTATGTGAGATTGTGTGTGTGTGATTGTATGGGTGTGATTGTGTGTTTGTGTGTGATTGTGTGTGTGGGGGGTGTGGGTTTGTATGTGATTGTGTGTATGTGATTGTGTGGGTGTGCTTGTGTGGCTGTGATACTGTGTGTGGGAGGTGTGTGTGTGTAATTGTGTGTGTGTGTGTGTGCGTGCGTGTGTGTGTGTGATGGGTGTGTGTGTGTGTGTGATTGTGGGTGTGATTTTATGTGTGTGTGTGTGGGGGTGTGATTGTGTGTGTGTGATTGTGTGTGTGTGGGGGGTGGGTGTGTGTGTGATTGTGTGGGTGTGATTGTGTGTGTGTGTGTGGGGTGTGTGTGTGTGATTGTGTGTGTGTGATTGTGTGGGTGCGATTGTGTGTGTGTGGGTGGTTGGGTGTGTGTGTGATTGTGTGGGTGTGATTGTGTGTGCATGTGGGGGTGGGTGTGTGTGTGTGGGGTGGTTGGGTGTATGTGTGATTGTGTGTGTGTGTGGGGGTGGGTGTGTGAGTGATTGTGTGGGTGTGATTGTGTGTGTGTGGGTGGTTGGGTGTGTGTGTGATTGTGTAGGTGGGATTGTGTGTGCGTGTGGGGGTGGGGGTGTGTGTGGGGTGGGTGGGTGTATGTATGTGTGATCATGTGTGTGTGATTGTGTGTGTAGGTGGGGTGTGGGAGTGTGTGTATGGGGTGTGTGTGTGTGTGATTGTGTGTATGTTATTGTGTGTGTGTGGGGGTGTGTGTGTGATTGTGTGGGTGTGATTGTGTGTGTGTGGGGGGGTATGTGTGTGTGTATGTGAGAGTGGGTGTGATTGTGTGTGAGTGTGTGTGGATGGTGTGTGTGGGGGGGTATGTGATTGTGTGGGTGTGATTGTGTGGGTGTGTTTGTGTGTGTGTGTGTGTGATTGTGTGTAATTGTGTGGGTGTGATTGTGTGTGTGTGTGTGTGTGGGGAGGTGGGGGTGGGTGTGTGTGTGATTGAGAGTGTGTGTGTGTGGGGTAGTGGGTGTGTGTGTGTGGAGTGGGTGGGAGTGTGTGAGATTGTGTGTGTGTGTTTGTGTGTGTGTGTGGAGGGGTGTGTGTTGGAGTGGGGTTGCTTGTGATTGTGTGTGTGTGATGGGATGGGTGTTTGTGTGATTGTGTGTGTGTGGGGGTGGCTGGATGTGTGTGTGATTGTGTGGGTGTGATTGTGTGTGAGTGTGTATGTGGGGCGTGGGTGTGTGTGAGGGGGGTGTGATTGAGTGTGTGTGATTGAGTGGGTGTTATTGTGTGTGTGTGGGGGGTGTGGGTGTGTGTGTGTGATTGTGTGTGTGTGATTGCGTGTGTGTGGAGGGTGTTTGTGTGATTGAGTGGGTGTGATTGTGTGTGTGTGTGGTGGGGTGGGTGTGTGTGTGATTGAGTGTGTGTGTGTGTGTGTGTGGGGTGGTTGGATGTGTGTCTGATTGTGTGTGTGTGATTGCGTGTGTGTGGAGGGTGTTTGTGTGATTGTGTGGGTGTGATTGTGTGTGTGTGGGGGGGGATGAGTGTGTGTGTGATTGTGTGTGTGTGTGAGGGGATGGGTGTATGTGAGATTGTGTGTGTGTGATTGTGTGGGTGTGATTGTGTGTTTGTGTGTGATTGTGTATGTGTGATTGTGTGGGTGTGATTGTGTGTGTGTGTGGTGGGGGTGTGTGGGGGTGTGTGTGATTGTGTGTATGTGATTGTGTGTGTGTGATTGTGTGTGTGTATGTGGTGAGGGGTGTGTGTGTGTGTGATTGAGTGTGTGTGTGTGGGGTGGGTGGGTGTATGTGTGATTATGAGTGTGTGATTGTGTGTGTGTGGGGGGTGTGTGTGTAATTGTGTGGGTGTGATTGTGCGTGTGTGTGTGTGTGTGCATGCATGCGTGCGTGCGTGCGTGCGTGCGTGCGTGCGTGCGTGTGCAATTGTGTGTGTGATTGTGTGTGTGAGGGGCTGGGTGTGTGTGCGATTGTGTGGGTGTGATTGTGTGTGAGTGTGTGTGTGGGGCGTGGGTGTGTGTGTGTGGGGGTTGTGATTGAGTGTGTGTGATTGTGTGGGTGTGATTGTGTGTGTGTGGGGGAGGTGTTGGTGTGTGTGCGATTGTGTGGGTGTGATTGTGTGTGTGCATGTGGGGGGGTGGGTGTGTGTGTGATTGAGTGTGTGTGTGTGTGTGTGTGTGTGTGTGTGTGTGTGTGTGTGTGTGTGATTGTGTGTATGTGCGGGGGGGTGGTGGGTAGGTGGGTGTGTATGTGATTGTGTGTATGTGATTGTGTGGGTGTGCTTGTGTGGCTGTGATTCTGTGTGTTGGGGGTGTGTGTGTGATTGTGTGTGTGTGTGTGATGTGAAGGGTGTGTGTCTGATTGTGGGATTGATTTTATGTGTGTGTGTGTGGGGGGTGATAGTGTGTGTGTGATTGTGTGTGTGGGGGGGGTGGGTGGGTGTGTGATTGTGTGTGTGTGTGGGGGGGGTGTGTGATTGTGTGTGATTGTGTGTGTGTGATTGTGTGGGTGTGATTGAGTGTGTGTGGGTGGTTGGGTGTGTGTGTGATTGTGTGTGAATGTGTGGGGTGGGTGGGTGTGTGTGTGTTGGGTGGTTGGGTGTATGTGTAATTATGTGTGTGTGATTGTGTGTGTGTGTGGGGGGTTGGGTGTGTGTGTATGGGGTGGGTGGGTGTGTATGTGATTGTGTGTGTGATTGCGTGTGTGTGGGGGGGTGTGTGTGATTGTTTGTGTGTGATTGCGTGTGTGTGGGGGTGTGTGTGTGTGATTGCGTTGGTGTGATTGTGTGTGTGTGTGGGGGTGTGTGTGTGTGATTGTGTGTGTGTGGGGGGGTGGGTGTGTGTGTTTTGTGTGGGTGTGATTGTGTGTGATTGTGTATGTTTGATTGTGTGTGTGTGTGTGATTGTATGTCAGTGGGGGGTGTGTCTGATTGTGTGGGTGTGATTGTGTGTGTGTGGGGGGGTGGGTGTGTGTGTTTTGTGTAGGTGTGATTTGTGTGATTGTGTATGTTTAATTGTGTGTGTGTGATTGTATGTCTGTGGGGGGTGTGTGATTGTGTGGGTGTGATTGTGTGTGTGTGTGTGTGTGTGTGTGTGTTGTGGGTGGGTGTGTCTGTGATTGTGTGTGTGTGATTGTGTGTGAGTGTGTGTGTTGGGGGTGGGTGTGTGTGGGGTGTGATTGTGTGTGTGTGATTGTGTGTGTGTGAGGGGCTGGGTGTGTGTGTGATTGTGTGGGTGTGATTGTGTGTGAGTATGTGTGTGGGTGGTTGGGTGTGTGTGTGATTGTGTGGGTGTGATTGTGTGTGCATGTGTGGGGTGGGTGGGTGTGTGTGTGTGGGGTGGTTGGATGTATGTGTAATTATGTGTGTGTGATTGTGTGTGTGTGGGGTTTGTGGGAGTGTGTGATTGTGTGTGTGTGATTGCGTGTGTGTGTGGGGGGTGTGTGTGTGATTGTGTGGGTGTGATTGTGTGTGTGTGTGGGTGTGTGTGTGTGTGATTGTGTGTGTGAGGGGGTGGGTGTGTGTGTGATTGTGTGGGTGTGATTGTGTGTGGGGGTGTGTGTGGGAGGTGTGTGATTGTGTGGGTGTGATTGTGTGTGTGTGATTGTGTGGGAGTGATTGTGTGTGTGTGTGTGTGGGGAGGGTGGGTGGTGGGTGTGTGTGAGATTGAGAGTGTGTGTGTGGGGGGGGTGGGTGTCTGTGTGTGGGGTGGGTGGGTGTGTGTGTGATTGTGTTTGTGTGTGTGGGGGTGTGTGTGTGATTGTGTGGGTGTGATTGTGTGGGTGTGATTGTGTGTGTGTGTGTGGGTGTGTGTGTGTGTGTGTTGGGGTGGTGGTGTGTGTGATTGTATGTGAGTGTTTGTGTGGGGGGTTGGGTGTGTGTGCGGGGTGTGATTGTGTGCGTTTGTGATTGTAAGTGTGTATGTGTGAGGGGGCGGGGGTGGGTGTGATTGTGTGCATGTGTGGGGGTGGGTTTTTCTGTGATTGTGTGGGTGTGATTGTGTGTGAGTGTGTGTGGGGTGCATTGGTGTGTGTGTGGGGGGTGTGTCATTGTCTGTGTGTGATTGTGTGCGTGTGGGGGGGGTGTGTGTGATATTGTGTGTGTGATTGTGTGGATGTGATTGTGTGTGTGTGTATGTGGTGGGGGTTGGGTGTGTGTGTGATTGAGATTGTGTGTGTGGGTGGGTGTGTGTGTGTGATTGTGTGGGTGTGATTGTGTGTGGGGTGGGTGGGTGTGTGTCTGATTGTGTGTGTGGAGGGTGTTTGTGTGATTGTGTGGGTGTGATTGTGTGTGATTGTGTATGTTTGATTGTGTGTGTGTGATTGTGTGTCTGTGGGGGGTGTGTGTGATTGTGTGGGTGTGATTGTGTGTGTGTGTGTGTGTGTGTGTGTGTGTGTTGGGGGTGGGTGTGTCTGTGATTGTGTGTGAGTGTGTGTGTTGGGGGTGTGTGTGTGTGGGGTGTGATTGTGTGTGTGTGATTGTGTGTGTGTGAGGGGTTGGGTGTGTGTGTGATTGTGTGGGTGTGATTGTGTGTGAGTGTGTGTGTGGGTGGTTGGGTGTGTGTGTGATTGTGTGGGTGTGATTGTGTGTGCATGTGTGGGGTGGGTGGGTGTGTGTGTGTGGGGTGGTTGGTTGTATGTGTAATTATGTGTGTGTGATTGTGTGTTTGTGTGGGGTTTGTGGGTGTGTGTGATTGTGTGTGTGTGATTGCGTGTGTGTGTGGGGGGTGTGTGTGTGATTGTGTGGGTGTGATTGTGTGTGTGTGTGGGTGTGTGTGTGTGTGATTGTGTGGGTGTGATTATGTGTGTGTGTGGGGGTGTGTGTGTGTGATTGTGTGTGTGTGGGGGGGTGGGTGTGTGTGTTTTGTGTGGGTGTGATTGTGTGTGATTGTGTATGTTTGATTGTGTGTGTGTGATTGTATGTCTGTGGGGGGTGTGTGTGATTGTGTGGGTGTGATTGTGTGTGTGGGGGGTGGGTGTGTGTGTTTTGTGTGGGTGTGATTGTGTGTGATTGTGTATGTTTGATTGTGTGTGTGTGATTGTATGTCTGTGGGGGGTGTGTGTGATTGTGTGGGTGTGATTGTGTGTGTGTGTTGTGGGTGGGTGTGTCTGTGATTGTGTGTGTGTGATTGTGTGTGAGTGTGTGTGTTGGGGGTGGGTGTGTGTGGGGTGTGATTGTGTGTGTGTGATTGTGTGTGTGTGAGGAGCTGGGTGTGTGTGTGATTGTGTGGGTGTGATTGTGTGTGAGTATGTGTGTGGGTGGTTGGGTGTGAGTGTGATTGTGTGGGTGTGATTGTGTGTGCATGTGTGGGGTGGGTGGGTGTGTGTGTGTGGGGTGGTTGGATGTATGTGTAATTATGTGTGTGTGATTGTGTGTGTGTGGGGTTTGTGGGAGTGTGTGATTGTGTGTGTGTGATTGCGTGTGTGTGTGTGGCGGGTGTGTGTGTGATTGTGTGGGTGTGATTGTGTTTGTGTGTGGGTGTGTGTGTGTGTGATTGTGTGTGTGTGTGAGGGTGTGGGTTTGTGTGTGATTGTGTGGGTGTGATTGTGTGTGGGGGTGTGTGTGGGAGGTGTGTGATTGTGTGGGTGTGATTGTGTGTGTGTGTGTGATTGTGTGGGTGTGATTGTGTGTGTGTGTTTGATTGTGTGGGTGTGATTGTGTGTGTGTGTGTGTGGGGAGGGTGGGGGGTGTGTGTGTGTGAGATTGAGAGTGTGTGTGTGTGGGGGGGGTGGGTGTCTGTGTGTGGGGTGGGTGGGTGTGTGTGTGATTGTGTTTGTGTGTGTGGGGGTGTGTGTGTGATTGTGTGGGTGTGATTGTGTGGGTGTGATTGTGTGTGTGTGTGTGGGTGTGTGTGTGTGTGTTGGGGTGGAGGTGTGTGTGATTGTATGTGAGTGTTTGTGTGGGGGGTTGGGTGTGTGTGCGGGGTGTGATTGAGTGCGTTTGTGATTGTAAGTGTGTATGTGTGAGGGGGCGGGGGTGGGTGTGATTGTGTGCATGTGTGGGGGTGGGTATTTGTGTGATTGTGTGGGTGTGATTGTGTGTGAGTGTGTGTGGGGGCATTGGTGTGTGTGTGGGGGGTGTGTCATTGTCTGTGTGTGATTGTGTGTGTGTGGGGGTTGGGGGTGTGTGTGATATTGTGTGTGTGATTGTGTGGATGTGATTGTGTGTGTGTGTATGTGGTGGGGGGTGGGTGTGTGTGTGATTGAGATTGTGTGTGTGGGTGGGTGTGTGTGTGTGATTGTGTGTGTGTGATTGCGTGTGTGTGTGGAGGTTGTGTGTGATTGTGTGGGTGTGATTGTGTGTGTGGGGTGGGTGGGTGTGTGTCTGATTGTGTGTGTGGAGGGTGTTTGTGTGATTGTGTGGGTGTGATTGTGTGTGATTGTGTATGTTTGATTGTGTGTGTGTGATTGTGTGTCTGTGGGGGGTGTGTGTGATTGTGTGGGTGTGATTGTGTGTGTGTGTGTGTGTGTGTTGGGGGTGGGTGTGTCTGTGATTGTGTGTGTGTGATTGTGTGTGAGTGTGTGTGTTGGGGGTGTGTGTGTGTGGGGTGTGAATGTGTGTGTGTGATTGTGTGGGTGTGATTGTGTGTGTGTGTGATTGTGTGGGTGTGATTGTGTGTGGGGGTGTGTGTGGGAGGTGTGTGATTGTGTGGGTGTGATTGTGTGTGTGCAATTGTGTGGGTGTGATTGTGTGTGTGTGTGTGTGTGTGTGTGGGGAGGGTGGGGCGTGGGTGTGTGTGAGATAGAGAGTGTGTGTGTGGGGGGGAGTGGGTGTCTGTGTGTGGGGTGGGTGGGTGTGTGTGTGATTGTGTTTGTGTGTGTGGGGGTGTGTGTGTGATTGTGTGGGTGTGATTGTGTGGGTGTGATTGTGTGTGTGTGTGTGTGGGTGTGTGTGTGTGTTGGGGTGGTGGTGTTTGTGATTGTATGTGAGTGTTTGTGTGAGGGGTTGGGTGTGTGCGGGGTGTGATTGTGTGCATTTGTGATTGTGAGTGTGTATGTGTGAGGGGGTGGGGGTGAGTGTGATTGTGTGCATGTGTGGGGGTGGGTTTTTGTGTGATCGTGTGGGTGTGATTGTGTGTGAGTGTGTGTTGGGGGCATTGGTGTGTGTGTGGTGGGTGTGTCATTGTGTGTGTGTGATTGTGTGCGTGTGGGGGGTGGGGGTGTGTGATTGTGTGTGTGTGATTGCGTGTGTGTGTGGAGGGTGTGTGTGATTGTGTGGGTGTGATTGTGTGTGTGTGGTGGGTGGGTGTATGTGTAATTATGTGTGTGTGATTGTGTGTGTGGGGGGGGGTGTGGGTGTGTGTGTATGGGGTGGGTGTGTGTGTGTGTGATTGTGTGTGTGATTGCGTGTGTGTGGGGGTGTGTGTGTGTGATTGTGTGGGTGTGATTGTGTGTGTGTGGGGGTGTGTGTGTGATTGTGTGTGTGTGTGGGGGGTGGGTGTGTGTCTGATTGTGTGGGTGTGATTGTGTGTGATTGTGTATGTTTGATTGAGTGTGTGTGATTGTGTGTCTGTGGGGGGTGTGTGTGGGGGTGTGTGTGTGATTGTGTGTGTGTGGGGGGGGTGGGTGTGTGTCTGATTGTGTGGGTGTGATTGTGTGTGATTGTGTATGTTTGATTGTGTGTGTGTGATTGTGTGTCTGTGGGGGGTGTGTGTGATTGTGTGGGTGTGATTGTGTGTGTGTGTGTTTGTGTGGGGGTGGGTGTGTCTGTGATTGTGTGTGAGTTGGGGGTGGGTGTGTGTGTGGGTGTGTTTGTGTGTGCATGTGTGGGGTGGGTGGGTGTGTGTGTGGGGTGGTTGGGTGTATGTGTAATTATGTGTGTGTGATTGTGTGTGTGTGTTGGGGGTGTGGGTGTGTGTGTATGGGGTGGGTGTGTGTGTGTGTGATTGTGTGTGTGTGATTGTGTGTGTGTGTGGGGGGTGTGTGTGTGATTGTGTGTGTGTGGGGGTGGGTGTGTGTGTGATAGTGTGGGTGTGATTGTGTGTGTTTGATTGTGTGTGTGTGATTGTGTGTCTGTGGGGGGTGTGTGTGATTGTGTGGGTGTGATTGTGTTTGTGTGTGTGTGTGTTGGGTGTGTGTGTGTGTGATTGTGTGTGTGTGATTGTGTGTGAGTGTGTGTGTTGGGGTGTGATTGTGTGTGTGTGATTGTGTGTGTGTGAGGGGCTGGGTGTGTGTGTGATTGTGTGGGTGTGATTGTGTGTGAGTTTGTGTGTGGGTGGTTGGGTGTGTGTGTGATTGTGTGGGTGTGATTGTGTGGGTGTGATTGTGTGTGTGTGTGTGGGTGTGTGTGTGAGTGTGTTGGGGTGGTGGTGTGTGTGATTGTATGTGAGTGTTTGTGTGGGGGGTAGTGTGTGTGTGTGTGTGGAGTGGGTGGGAGTGTGTGAGATTGTGTGTGTGTGTTTGTGTGTGTGTGTGGAGGGGTGTGTGTTGGAGTGGGGTTGCTTGTGATTGTGTGTGTGTGAATGTGTGTGTGTGATGGGATGGGTGTTTGTGTGATTGTGTGTGTGTGGGGGTGGCTGGATGTGTGTGTGATTGTGTGGGTGTGATTGTGTGTGAGTGTGTATGTGGGGCGTGGGTGTGTGTGAGGGGGGTGTGATTGAGTGTGTGTGATTGAGTGGGTGTTATTGTGTGTGTGTGGGGGGTGTGGGTGTGTGTGTGTGATTGTGTGTGTGTGATTGCATGTGTGTGGAGGGTGTTTGTGTGATTGTGTGGGTGTGATTGTGTGTGTGTGTGGGGGGGTGGGTGTGTGTGTGATTGAGTGTGTGTGTGTGGGGTGGGTGGATGTGTGTCTGATTGTGTGTGTGTGATTGCGTGTGTGTGGAGGGTGTTTGTGTGATTGTGTGTGTGTGATTGTGTGTGTGTGTGGGGGGGGATGAGTGTGTGTGTGATTGTGTGTGTGTGTGAGGGGATGGGTGTATGTGAGATTGTGTGTGTGTGATTGTGTGGGTGTGATTGTGTGTTTGTGTGTGATTGTGTATGTGTGATTGTGTGGGAGTGATTGTGTGTGTGTGTGGTGGGGGTGTGTGGGGGTGTGTGTGATTGTGTGTATGTGATTGTGTGTGTGTGATTGTGTGTGTGTGTGGTGAGGGGTGTGTGTGTGTGATTGAGTGTGTGTGTGTGGGGTGGGTGGGTGTATGTGTGATTATGAGTGTGTGATTGTGTGTGTGTGGGGGGTGTGTGTGTAATTGTGTGGGTGTGATTGTGCGTGTGTGTGTGCGTGCATGCATGCGTGCGTGCGTGCGTGCGTGCGTGCGTGCGTGCGTGTGCAATTGTGTGTGTGAGGGGCTGGGTGTGTGTGCGATTGTGTGGGTGTGATTGTGTGTGAGTGTGTGTGTGGGGCGTGGGTGTGTGTGTGTGGGGGTTGTGATTGAGTGTGTGTGATTGTGTGGGTGTGATTGTGTGTGTGTGGGGGAGGTGTTGGTGTGTGTGCGATTGTGTGGGTGTGATTGTGTGTGTGCATGTGGGGGGGTGGGTGTGTGTGTGATTGAGTGTGTGTGTGTGTGTGTGTGTGTGTGTGTGTGTGTGTGATTGTGTGTATGTGCGGGGGGTTGGTGGGTAGGTGGGTGTGTATGTGATTGTGTGTATGTGATTGTGTGGGTGTGCTTGTGTGGCTGTGATTCTGTGTGTTGGGGGTGTGTGTGTGATTGTGTGTGTGTGTGATGTGAAGGGTGTGTGTCTGATTGTGGGATTGATTTTATGTGTGTGTGTGTGTGGGGAGTGATAGTGTGTGTGTGATTGTGTGTGTGGGGGGGTGGGTGGGTGTGTGATTGTGTGTGTGTGTGGGGGATGTGTGATTGTGTGTGTGTGATTGTGTGGGTGCGATTGAGTGTGTGTGGGTGGTTGGGTGTGTGTGTGATTGTGTGTGAATGTGTGGGGTGGATGGGTGTGTGTGTGTTGGGTGGTTGGGTGTATGTGTAATTATGTGTGTGTGATTATGTGTGTGTGTGGGGGGTTGGGTGTGTGTGTATGGGGTGGGTGGGTGTGTATGTGATTGTGTGTGTGATTGCGTGTGTGTGGGGGGGTGTGTGTGATTGTGTGTGTGTGATTGCGTGTGTGGGGGTGAGTGTGTGTGTGATTGTGTGGGTGTGATTGTGTATGTGTGTGGGTGTGTGTGTGTGTGATTGTGTGTGTGTGTGGGGGGTGGGTGTGTGTGTTTTGTGTGGGTGTGATTGTGTGTGATTGTGTATGTTTGATTGTGTGTGTGTGATTGTATGTCTGTGGGGGGTGTGTGTGATTGTGTGGGTGTGATTGTGTGTGTGTGTGGGGGGGGTGGGTGTGTGTGTTTTGTGTGGGTGTGATTGTGTGTGATTGTATGTTTGATTGTGTGTGTGTGATTGTATGTCTGTGGGGGGTGTGTGTGATTGTGTGGGTGTGATTGTGTGTGTGTGTTTGTTGTGGGTGGGTGTGTCTGTGATTGTGTGTGTGTGATTGTGTGTGAGTGTGTGTGTTGGGGGTGGGTGTGTGTGGGGTGTGATTGTGTGTGTGTGAGGGGCTGGGTGTGTGTGTGATTGTGTGGGTGTGATTGTGTGTGAGTATGTGTGTGGGTGGTTGGGTGTGTGTGTGATTGTGTGGGTGTGATTGTGTGTGCATGTGTGGGGTGGGTGGGTGTGTGTGTGTGGGGTGGTTGGATGTATGTGTAATTATGTGTGTGTGATTGTGTGTGTGTGGGGTTTGTGGGTGTGTGTGATTGTGTGTGTGTGATTGTGTGTGTGTGTGGGGTGTGTGTGTGTGATTGTGTGGGTGTGATTGTGTGTGTGTGTGTGGGTGTGTGTGTGTGTGATTGTGTGTGTGTGTGAGGGGGTGGGTGTGTGTGTGATTGTGTGGGTGTGATTGTGTGTGGGGGTGTGTGTGGGAGGTGTGTGATTGTGTGGGTGTGATTGTGTGTGTGTGATTGTGTGTGTGATTGTGTGTGTGTGTGTGTGGGGAGGGTGGGGGGTGGGTGTGTGTGAGATTGAGAGTGTGTGTTTGGGGGGAGGTGGGTGTCTGTGTGTGGGGTGGGTGGGTGTGTGTGTGATTGTGTTTGTGTGTGTGGGGGTGTGTGTGTGATTGTGTGGGTGTGATTGTGTGGGTGTGATTGTGTGTGTGTGTGTGGGTGTGTGTGTGTGTTGGGGTGGTGGTGTGTGTGATTGTATGTGAGTGTTTGTGTGGGGGGTTGGGTGTGTGTGCGGGGTGTGATTGTGTGCGTTTGTGATTGTAAGTGTGTATGTGTGAGGGGGAGGGGGTGGGTGTGATTGTGTGCATGTGTGGGGGTGGGTTTTTGTGTGATTGTGTGGGTGTGATTGTGTGTGAGTGTGTGTGGGGGGCATTGGTGTGTGTGTGGGGGGTGTGTCATTGTCTGTGTGTGATTGTGTGCGTGTGGGGGGGTGGGGGTGTGTGTGATATTGTGTGTGTGATTGTGTGGATGTGATTGTGTGTGTGTGTATGTGGTGGGGGGTGTGTGTGTGTGTGATTGAGATTGTGTGTGTGGGTGGGTGTGTGTGTGTGATTGTGTGTGTGTGATTGCGTGTGTGTGTGGAGGTTGTGTGTGATTGTGTGGGTGTGATTGTGTGTGTGGGGTTGGTGGGTGTGTGTCTGATTGTGTGTGTGGAGGGTGTTTGTGTGATTGTGTGGGTGTGATTGTGTGTGATTGTGTATGTTTTATTGTGTGTGTGTGATTGTGTGTCTGTGGGGGGTGTGTGTGATTGTGTGGGTGTGATTGTGTGTGTGTGTGTGTGTGTGTGTGTGTGTTGGGGGTGGGTGTGTCTGTGATTGTGTGTGTGTGATTGTGTGTGAGTGTGTGTGTTGGGGGTGAGTGTGTGTGGGGTGTGATTGTGTGTGTGTGATTGTGTGTGTGTGAGGGGCTGGATGTGTGTGTGATTGTGTGAGTGTGATTGTGTGTGAGTGTGTGTGTGGGTGGTTGGGTTTGTGTGTGATTGTGTGGGTGTGATTGTGTGTGCATGTGTGGGGTGGGTGGGTGTGTGTGTGTGGGGTGGTTGGTTGTATGTGTAATTATGTGTGTGTGATTGTGTGTGTGTGTGGGGTTTGTGGGTGTGTGTGATTGTGTGTGTGTGATTGCGTGTGTGTGTGGGGTGTGTGTGTGTGATTGTGTGGGTGTGATTGTGTGTGTGTGTGTGGGTGTGTGTGTGTGTGATTGTGTGTGTGTGGGGTTTGTGGGTGTGTGTGATTGTGTGTGTGTGATTGCGTGTGTGTGTGGGGTGTGTGTGTGTGATTGTGTGGGTGTGATTGTGTGTGTGTGATTGTGTGGGTGTGATTGTGTGTGGGGGTGTGTGTGGGAGGTGTGTGATTGTGTGGGTGTGATTGTGTGTGTGTGATTGTGTGGGTGTGATTGTGTGTGTGTGTGTGTGGGGAGGGTGGGGGGTGGGTGTGTGTGAGATAGAGAGTGTGTGTGTGTGGGGGGTGGGTGTCTGTGTGTGGGGTGGGTGGGTGTGTGTGTGATTGTGTGTGTGTGTGGGGTTTGTGGGTGTGTGTGATTGTGTGTGTGTGATTGCGTGTGTGTGTGGAGGTTGTGTGTGATTGTGTGGGTGTGATTGTGTGTGTGCGGTGGGTGGGTGTGTGTCTGATTGTGTGTGTGGAGGGTGTTTGTGTGATTGTGTGGGTGTGATTGTGTGTGGTTGTGTATGTTTGATTGTGTGTGTGTGATTGTGTGTCTGTGGGGGGTGTGTGTGATTGTGTGGGTGTGATTGTGTGTGTGTGTGTGTGTGTTGGGGGTGGGTGTGTCTGTGATTGTGTGTGTGTGATTGTGTGTGAGTGTGTGTGTTGGGGGTGGGTGTGTGTGGGGTGTGATTGTGTGTGTGTGATTGTGTGTGTGTGAGGGGCTGGATGTGTGTGTGATTGTGTGGGTGTGATTGTGTGTGAGTGTGTGTGTGGGTGGTTGGGTGTGTGTGTGATTGTGTGGGTGTGATTGTGTGTGCATGTGTGGGGTGGGTGGGTGTGTGTGTGTGGGGTGGTTGGTTGTATGTGTAATTATGTGTGTGTGATTGTGTGTGTGTGTGGGGATTGTGGGTGTGTGTGATTGTGTGTGTGTGATTGCGTGTGTGTGTGGGGGGTGTGTGTGTGATTGTGTGGGTGTGATTGTGTGTGTGTGTGTGGGTGTGTGTGTGTGATTGTGTGTGTGTGTGGGGTTTGTGGGTGTGTGTGATTGTGTGTGTGTGATTGCGTGTGTGTGTGGGGGGTGTGTGTGTGATTGTGTGGGTGTGTTTGTGTGTGTGTGATTGTGTGGGTGTGATTGTGTGCGTGGGTGTGTGTGGGAGGTGTGTGATTGTGTGGGTGTGATTGTGTGTGTGTGATTGTGTGGGTGTGATTGTGTGTGTGTGTGTGTGTGTGTGGGGAGGGTGGGGGGTGGGTGTGTGTGAGATAGAGAGTGTGTGTGTGTGGGGGGTGGGTGTCTGTGTGTGGGGTGGGTGTGTGTGTGTGATTGTGTTTGTGTGTGTGGGGGTGTGTGTGTGATTGTGTGGGTGTGATTGTGTGGGTGTGATTGTGTGTGTGTGTGTGGGTGTGTGTGTGTGTGTTGGGGTGGTGGTGTGTGTGATTGTATGTGAGTGTTTGTGTGAGGGGTTGGGTGTGTGTGCGGGGTGTGATTGTGTGCGTTTGTGATTGTGAGTGTGTATGTGTGAGGGGGTGGGGGTGGGTGTGATTGTGTGCATGTGTGGGGGTGGGTTTCTGTGTGATCGTGTGGGTGTGATTGTGTGTGAGTGTGTGTTGGGGGCATTGGTGTGTGTGTGGGGGGTGTGTCATTGTCTGTGTGTGATTGTGTGCGTGTGGGGGGGTGGGGGTGTGTGTGATATTGTGTGTGTGATATTGTGTGTGTGATTGCGTGTGTGTGTGGAGGGTGTGTGTGATTGTGTGGGTGTGATTGTGTGTGTGGGGTGGGTGGGTGTGTGTCTGATTGTGTGTGTGGAGGGTGTTTGTGTGATTGTGTGGGTGTGATTGTGTGGGTGCGATTGAGTGTGTGTGGGTGGTTGGGTGTGTGTGTGATTGTGTGGGTGTGATTGTGTGTGAGTGTGTGTGTGGAGGGTGTGTGTGTGGGGGTGTGTGATTGTGTGGGTGTGATTGTGTGCGTGTGTGATTGTGTGTGTGTGTGTGTGTGGGGGTGTGTGTGTGATTGTGTGTGTGTGATTGTGTGGGTGTGATTGTGTGTGCGTGTGGGTGGTTGGGTGTGTGTGTGATTGTGTGGGTGTGATTGTGTGTGCATGTGTGGGGTGGGTGGGTGTGTGTGTGTGGGGTGGTTCGGTGTATGTGTAATTATGTGTGTGTGATTGTGTGTGTGAGGGGGGGTGTGGGTGTGTGTGTATGTGGTGGGTGTGTGTGTGTGTGTGTGATTGTGTGTGTGTGATTGCGTGTGTGTGGGGGTGTGTGTGTGTGATTGTGTGGGTGTGATTGTGTGTGTGTGGGGGTTTGTGTGTGATTGTGTGTGTGTGTGGGGGGTGGGTGTGTGTCTGATTGTGTGGGTGTGATTGTGTGTGATTGTGTATGTTTGATTGTGTGTGTGTGATTGTGTGTCTGTGGGGGGTGTGTATGATTGTGTGGGTGTGATTGTGTGTGTGTGTGTTTGTGTTGGGGGTGGGTGTGTCTGTGATTGTGTGTGAGTTGGGGGTGGGTGTGTGTGTGGGTGTGATTGTGTGTGCATGTGTGGGGTGGGTGGGTGTGTGTGTGGGGTGGTTGTGTGTATGTGTAATTATGTGTGTGTGATTGTGTGTGTGTGTTGGGGGTGTGGGTGTGTGTGTATGGGGTGGGTGGGTGTGTGTGTGATTATGTGTGTGTGATTGTGTGTGTGTGTGGGGTGTGTGTGTGATTGTGTGTGTGTGGGGGTGGGTGTGTGTGTGTGTGATAGTGTGGGTGTGATTGTGTGTGATTGTGTGTGTTTGATTGTGTGTGTGTGATTGTGTGTCTGTGGGGGTGTGTGTGATTGTGTGGGTGTGATTGTGTATGTGTGTGTGTGTGTGTTGGGTGTGTGTGTGTGTGATTGTGTGTGTGTGATTGTGTGTGAGTGTGTGTGTTGGGTGTGTGTGTGTGTGGGGGTGTGATTGTGTGTGTGTGATTGTGTGTGTGTGAGGGGCTGGGTGTGTGTGTGATTGTGTGGGTGTGATTGTGTGTGAGTGTGTGTGTGGGTGGTTGGGTGTGTGTGTGATTGTGTGGGTGTGATTGTGTGGGTGTGATTGTGTGTGTGTGTGTGGGTGTGTTGGGGTGGTGGTGTGTGTGATTGTATGTGAGTGTTTGTGTGGGGGGTTGGGTGTGTGTGCGTTTGTGATTGTGAGTTTGTATGTGTGTGGGGGTGGGGGTGGGTGTGATTGTGTGCATGTGTGGGGTGGGTTTTTGTGTGATTGTGTGGGTGTGATTGTGTGTGTGTGTGGGGGGTGTGTCATTGTGTGTGTGTGATTGTGTGCATGTGGGGGGGTGGGGGTGTGTGTGATATTGTGTGTGTGATTGTGTGGATGTGATTGTGTGTGTGTGTATGTGGTGGGGGGTGGGTGAGTGTGTGATTGAGATTGTGTGAGTGGGTGGGTTTGTGTGTGTGATTGTGTGTGTGTGATTGCGTGTGTGTGTGGAGGTTGTGTGTGATTGTGTGGGTGTGAGGGGCTGGGTGTGTGTGTGATTGTGTGGGTGTGATTGTGTGTGAGTGTGTGTGTGGGTGGTTGGGTGTGTGTGATTGTGTGGGTGTGATTGTGTGTGCATGTGTGGGGTGGGTGTGTGTGTGTGTGGGGTGGTTGGTTGTATGTGTAATTATGTTGTGTGATTGTGTGTGTGTGTGGGGTTTGTGGGTGTGTGTGATTGTGTGTGTGTGATTGCGTGTGTGTGGGGGGTGTGTGTGTGATTGTGTGGGTGTGATTGTGTGTGTGTGTGTGTGTGTTGGGTGTGTGTGTGTGTGTGATTGTGTGTGTGTGATTGTGTGTGAGTGTGTGTGTTGGGGTGGGTGTGTGTGGAGTGTGATTGTGTGTGTGTGATTGTGTGTGTATGAGGGGCTGGGTGTGTGTGTGATTGTGTGGGTGTGATTGTGTGTGAGTGTGTGTATGGGTGATTGGGTGTGTGTGATTGTGTGGGTGTGATTGTGTGTGCATGTGTGGGGTGGGTGGGTGTGTGTGTGGGGTGGTTGGTTGTATGTGTAATTATGTGTGTGTGATTGTGTGTGTGTGTCGGGTTTGTGGGTGTGTGTGATTGTGTGTGTGTGATTGCGTGTGTGTGTGGGGGGTGTGTGTGTGATTGTGTGGGTGTGATTGTGTGTGTGTGTGTGTGGGTGTGTGTGTGTGATTGTGTGTGTGTGTGGGGTTTGTGGGTGTGTGTGATTGTGTGTGTGTGATTGTGTGTGCGTGTGATTGTGTGGGTGTGATTGTGTGTGAGGGTGTGTGGGGAGGGTGGGGGTGGGTGTGTGTGAGATAGAGAGTGTGTGTGTGGGGGGGGTGGGTGTCTGTGTGTGGGGTGGGTGGGTGTGTGTGTGATTGTGTTTGTGTGTGTGGGGGTGTGTGTGTGATTGTGTGGGTGTGATTGTGTGGGTGTGATTGTGTGTGTGTGTGTGGGTGTGTGTGTGTGTGTTGGGGTGGTGGTATGTGTGATTGTGTGTGGGGGGTTGTGTGTGTGTGCGGGGTGTGATTGTGTGCGTTTGTGATTGTGAGTGTGTATGTGTGAGGGGGTGGGGGTGGGTGTGATTGTGTGCATGTGTGGGGGTGGGTTTTTGTGTGATTGTGTGGGTCTGATTGTGTGTGAGTGTGTGTGGGGGGCATTGGTGTGTGTGTGGGGGGTGTGTCATTGTGTGTGTGTGATTGTGTGCGTGTGGGGGGGTGGGGGTGTGTGATTGTGTGTGTGTGATTGCGTGTGTGTGTGGAGGGTGTGTGTGATTGTGTGGGTGTGATTGTATGTGTGGGGTGGGTGGGTGTGTGTCTGATTGTGTGTGTGGATGGTGTTTGTGTGATTGTGTGGGTGTGATTGTGTGGGTGCGATTGAGTGTGTGTGGGTGGTTGGGTGTGTGTGTGATTGTGTGGGTGTGATTGTGTGTGTGTGTGTGGAGGGTGTGTGTGTGGGGGTGTGTGATTGTGTGGGTGCGATTGTGTGTGTGTGTGGGTGGTTGGGTGTGTGTGTGATTGTGTGGGTGTGATTGTGTGTGCATGTGTGGGGTGGGTGGGTGTGTGTGTGGGGTGGTTGGGTGTATGTGTAATTATGTGTGTGTGATTGTGTGTGTGGGGGGGGTGTGGGTGTGTGTGTATGGGGTGTGTGTGTGTGTGTGTGTGATTGTGTGTGTGTGATTGCGTGTGTGTGGGGGTGTGTGTGTGTGATTGTGTGGGTGTGATTGTGTGTGTGTGGGGGTGTGTGTGTGTGATTGTGTGTGTGTGTGGGGGGTGGGTGTGTGTCTGATTGTGAGGGTGTGATTGTGTGTGATTGTGTATGTTTGATTGTGTGTGTGTGTGATTGTGTGTCTGTGGGGGGTGTGTGTGATTGTGTGGGTGTGATTGTGTGTGTGTGTGTGTGTGTTGGGGGTGGGTGTGTCTGTGATTGTGTGTGAGTTGGGGGTGGGTGTGTGTGTGGGTGTGATTGTGTGTGCATGTGTGGGGTGGGTGGGTGTGTGTGTGGGGTGGTTGGGTGTATTTGTAATTATGTGTGTGTGATTGTGTGTGTGTGTTGGGGGTGTGGGTGTGTGTGTATGGGGTGGGTGGGTGTGTGTGTGATTGTGTGTGTGTGATTGTGTGTGTGTGGGGGTGTGTGTGTGATTGTGTGTGTGTGTGGGGGTGGGTGTGTGTGTGATATTGTGGGTGTGATTGTGTGTGATTGTGTGTGTTTGATTGGGTGTGTGTGATTGTGTGTCTGTGGTGGGTGTGTGTGATTGTGTGGGTGTGATTGTGTGTGTGTGTGTGTGTGTGTGTGTGTGTGTGTGTGTGTGTGTGTGTGTGTGTGTTGGGTGTGTGTGTGTGTGATTGTGTGTGTGTGATTGTGTGTGAGTGTGTGTGTTGAGGGTGGGTGTGTGTGGGGGTGTGATTGTGTGTGTGTGATTGTGTGTGTGTGAGGGGCTGGGTGTGTGTGTGATTGTGTGGGTGTGATTGTGTGTGAGTGTGTGTGTGGGTGGTTGGGTGTGTGTGTGATTGTGTGGGTGTGATTGTGTGTGCATGTGTGGGGTGGGTGGGTGTGTGTGTGTGGGGTGGTTGGATGTATGTGTAATTATGTGTGTGTGATTGTGTGTGTGTGTGGGGTTTGTGGGTGTGTGTGATTGTGTGTGTGTGATTGCGTGTGTGTGGGGGGTGTGTGTGTGATTGTGTGGGTGTGATTGTGTGTGTGGGGGGGGGTGGGTGTGTGTGATTGTGTGTGTGTGTGGGGGGGTTGGTGTGTGTGTGATTGTGTGGGTGTGATTGTGTGTGGGGGTGTGTGTGGGAGGTGTGTGATTGTGTGGGTGTGATTGTGTGTGTGTGATTGTGTGGGTGTGATTGTGTGTGTGTGATTGTGTGGGTGTGATTGTGTGTGTGTGTGTGTGTGGGGAGGGTGGGGGGTGGGTGTGTGTGAAATTGAGAGTGTGTGTGTGTGGGGGGTGGGTGTCCGTGTGTGGGGTGGGTGGGTGTTTGTGTGATTGTGTTTGTGTGTTTGGGGGAGTGTGTGTGATTGTGTGGGTGTGATTGTGTGGGTGTGATTGTGTGTGTGTGTGTGGGTGTGTGTGTGTGTGGGGGTGGTGGTGTGTGTGATTGTATGTGAGTGTTTGTGTGGGGGGTTGGGAGTGTGTGTGGAGTGTGATTGTGTGTGTTTATGATTGTGAGTGTGTATGTGTGAGTGGGTGGGGGTGGGTGTGATTGTGTGCATGTGTGGGGGTGGGTTTTTGTTTGATTGTGTGGGTGTGATTGTGTGTGAGTGTGTGTGGGGGGCATTGGTGTGTGTGTGGGGGGTGTGTCATTGTGTGTGTGTGATTGTGTGCGTGTGGGGGGGTGGGGGTGTGTGTGATATTGTGTGTGTGATTGTGTGGATGTGATTGTGTGTGTGTGTGGGGGGTGTGTGTGTGATTGTGTGTGTGTGGGGGTGGGTGTGTGTGTGATAGTGTGGGTGTGATTGTGTGTGATTGTGTGTGTTTGATTGTGTGTGTGTGATTGTGTGTCTGTGGGGGGTGTGTGTGATTGTGTGGGTGTGATTGTGTTTGTGTGTGTGTGTGTGTGTGTTGGGTGTGTGTGTGTGTGTGATTGTGTGTGTGTGATTGTGTGTGAGTGTGTGTGTTGGGGGTGTGTGTGTGTGGGGGTGTGATTGTGTGTGTGTGAGGGGCTGGGTGTGTGTGTGATTGTGTGGGTGTGATTGTGTGTGAGTGTGTGTGTGGGTGGTTGGGTGTGTGTGTGATTGTGTGGGTGTGATTGTGTGTGTGTGTGTGGGTGTGTGTGTGTGTTCGGGTGGTGGTGTGTGTGATTGTATGTGAGTGTTTGTGTGGGGGGTTGGGTGTGTGTGCGTTTGTGATTGTGAGTGTGTATGTGTGAGGGGGTGGGGGTGGGTGTGATTGTGTGCATGTGTGGGG
Source organism: Narcine bancroftii (assembly GCF_036971445.1). Lineage (NCBI taxonomy): Eukaryota > Metazoa > Chordata > Chondrichthyes > Torpediniformes > Narcinidae > Narcine > Narcine bancroftii. The sequence continues at coordinate 67,296,140 of NC_091476.1, forward strand.
TGGGTTTTTGTGTGATTGTGTGGGTGTGATTGTGTGTGAGTGTGTGTGGGGGGCATTGGTGTGTGTGTGGGGTGTGTGTCATTGTGTGTGTGATTGTGTGCGTGTGGGGGGGTGGGGGTGTGTGTGATATTGTGTGTGTGATTGTGTGGGTGTGATTGTGTGGGTGTGATTGTGTGTGTGTGTGTGGGTGTGTGTGTGTGTGTGTGTTGGGGTGGTGGTGTATGTGATTGTATGTGAGTGTTTGTGTGAGGGGTTGGGTGTGTGTGCGGGGTGTGATTGTGTGCGTTTGTGATTGTGAGTGTGTATGTGTGAGAGGGTGGGGGTGGGTGTGATTGTGTGCAAGTGTGGGGGTGGGTTTTTGTGTGATCGTGTGGGTGTGATTGTGTGTGAGTGTGTGTTGGGGGCATTGGTGTGTGTGTGGGGGGTGTGTCATTGTGTGTGTGTGATTGTGTGCATGTGGGGGGTGGGGGTGTGTGATTGTGTGTGTGTGATTGCGTGTGTGTGTGGAGGGTGTGTGTGATTGTGTGGGTGTGATTGTGTGCGTGGGGTGGGTGGGTGTGTGTCTGATTGTGTGTGTGGAGGGTGTTTGTGTGATTGTGTGGGTGCGATTGAGTGTGTGTGGGTGGTTGGGTGTGTGTGTGATTGTGTGGGTGTGATTGTGTGTGAGTGTGTGTGTGGAGGGTGTGTGTGTGTGGGGGTGTGTGATTGTGTGGGTGTGATTGTGTGCGTGTGTGATTGTGTGTGTGTGTGTGTGTGGGGGGGGGTGTGTGATTGTGTGTGTGTGATTGTGTGGGTGCGATTGTGTGTGTGTGTGGGTGGTTGGGAGTGTGTGTGATTGTGTGGGTGTGATTGTGTGTGCATGTGTGGGGTGGGTGGGTGTGTGTGTGTGGGGTGGTTGGGTGTATGTGTAATTATGTGTGTGTGATTGTGTGTGTGGGGGGGTGTGGGTGTGTGTGTATGGGGTGGGTGTGTGTGTGTGTGTGATTGTGTGTGTGTGATTGCGTGTGTGTGGGGGTGTGTGTGTGATTGTGTGGGTGTGATTGTGTGTGTGTGGGGGTGTGTGTGTGATTGTGTGTGTGTGTGGGGTTTGTGGGTGTGTGTGATTGTGTGTGTGTGATTGCGTGTGTGTGTTGGGGCTGTGTGTGTGATTGTGTGGGTGTGATTGTGTGTGTGTGTGGGGGGGTGGGTGTGTGTGATTGTGTGTGTGTGTGTGGGGGGGTGGGTGTGTGTGTGTGATTGTGTGGGTGTGATTGTGTGTGGGGGTGTGTGTGGGAGGTGTGTGATTGTGTGGGTGTGATTGTGTGTGTGTGATTGTGTGGGTGTGATTGTGTGTGTGTGTGTGTGGGGAGGGTGGGGGGTGGGTGTGTGTGAGATTGAGAGTGTGTGTGTGTGGGGGGGTGGGTGTCCATGTGTGGGGTGGGTGGGTGTTTGTGTGATTGTGTTTGTGTGTGTGGGGGTGTGTGTGTGATTGTGTGGGTGTGATTGTGTGGGTGTGATTGTGTGTGTGTGTGTGGGTGTGTGTGTGTGGGGGGGTGATGGTGTGTGTGATTGTATGTGAGTGTTTGTGTGGGGGGTTGGGAGTGTGTGTGGAGTGTGATTGTGTGCGTTTATGATTGTGTGTGTGTATGTGTGAGTGGGTGGGGGTGGGTGTGATTGTGTGCATGTGTGGGGGTGGGTTTTTGTTTGATTGTGTGGGTGTGATTGTGTGTGAGTGTGTGTGGGGGGCATTGGTGTGTGTGTGGGGGTGTGTCATTGTGTGTGTGTGATTGTGTGCGTGTGGGGGGGTGGGGGTGTGTGTGATATTGTGTGTGTGATTGTGTGGATGTGATTGTGTGTGTGTGGGGGGGGTGTGTGTGATTGTGTGTGTGTGGGGGTGGGTGTGTGTGTGATAGTGTGGGTGTGATTGTGTGTGATTGTGTGTGTTTGATTGTGTGTGTGTGATTGTGTGTCTGTGGGGGGTGTGTGTGATTGTGTGGGTGTGATTGTGTTTGTGTGTGTGTGTGTGTTGGGTGTGTGTGTGTGTGTGTGATTGTGTGTGTGTGATTGTGTGTGAGTGTGTGTGTTGGGGGTGTGTGTGTGTGGGGGTGTGATTGTGTGTGTGTGATTGTGTGTGTGTGAGGGACTGGGTGTGTGTGTGATTGTGTGGGTGTGATAGTGTGTGAGTGTGTGTGTGGGTGGTTGGGTGTGTGTGTGATTGTGTGGGTGTGATTGTGTGTGTGTGTGTGGGTGTGTGTGTGTGTTGGGGTGGTGGTGTGTGTGATTGTATGTGAGTGTTTGTGTGGGGGGTTGGGTGTGTGTGCGTTTGTGATTGTGAGTGTGTATGTGTGAGGGGGTGGGGGTGGGTGTGATTGTGTGCATGTGTGGGGTGGGTTTTTGTGTGATTGTGTGGGTGTGATTGTGTGTGAGTGTGTGTGGGGGGCATTGGTGTGTGTGTGGGGTGTGTGTCATTGTGTGTGTGTGATTGTGTGCGTGTGGGGGGGTGGGGGTGTGTGTGATATTGTGTGTGTGATTGTGTGGGTGTGATTGTGTGGGTGTGATTGTGTGTGTGTGTGTGGGTGTGTGTGTGTGTGTTGGGGGGGTGGTGTATGTGATTGTATGTGAGTGTTTGTGTGAGGGGTTGGGTGTGTGTGCGGGGTGTGATTGTGTATGTTTGATTGTGTGTGTGTGTGATTGTGTGTCTGTTTGGGGTGTGTGTGATTGTGTGGGTGTGATTGTGTGTGTGTGTGTGTGTGTTGGGGGTGGGTGTGTCTGTGATTGTGTGTGAGTTGGGGGTGGGTGTGTGTGTGGGTGTGATTGTGTGTGCATGTGTGGGGTGGGTGGGTGTGTGTGTGGGGTGGTTGGGTGTATTTGTAATTATGTGTGTGTGATTGTGTGTGTGTGTTGGGGGTGTGGGTGTGTGTGTATGGGGTGGGTGGGTGTGTGTGTGATTGTGTGTGTGTGATTGTGTGTGTGTGGGGGTGTGTGTGTGATTGTGTGTGTGTGTGGGGGTGGGTGTGTGTGTGATAGTGTGGGTGTGATTGTGTGTGATTGTGTGTGTTTGATTGGGTGTGTGTGATTGTGTGTCTGTGGGGGGTGTGTGTGATTGTGTGGGTGTGATTGTGTGTGTGTGTGTGTGTGTGTGTGTGTGTGTGTGTGTGTGTGTTGGGTGTGTGTGTGTGTGATTGTGTGTGTGTGATTGTGTGTGAGTGTGTGTGTTGGGGGTGGGTGTGTGTGGGGGTGTGATTGTGTGTGTGTGATTGTGTGTGTGTGAGGGGCTGGGTGTGTGTGTGATTGTGTGGGTGTGATTGTGTGTGAGTGTGTGTGTGGGTGGTTGGGTGTGTGTGTGATTGTGTGGGTGTGATTGTGTTTGCATGTGTGGGGTGGGTGGGTGTGTGTGTGTGGGGTGGTTGGATGTATGTGTAATTATGTGTGTGTGATTGTGTGTGTGTGTGGGGTTTGTGGGTGTGTGTGATTGTGTGTGTGTGATTGCGTGTGTGTGGGGGGGGTGTGTGTGTGATTGTGTGGGTGTGATTGTGTGTGTGTGTGGGGGGGTGGGTGTGTGTGATTGTGTGTGTGTGTGGGGGGGTGGGTGTGTGTGTGATTGTGTGGGTGTGATTGTGTGTGGGGGTGTGTGTGGGAGGTGTGTGATTGTGTGGGTGTGATTGTGTGTGTGTGATTGTGTGGGTGTGATTGTGTGTGTGTGATTGTGTGGGTGTGATTGTGTGTGTGTGTGTGTGGGGAGGGTGGGGGGTGGGTGTGTGTGAGATTGAGAGTGTGTGTGTGTGGGGGGGTGGGTATCCGTGTGTGGGGTGGGTGGGAGTTTGTGTGATTGTGTTTGTGTGTGTGGGGGTGTGTGTGTGATTGTGTGGGTGTGATTGTGTGTGTGTGTGTGGGTGTGTGTGTGTGTGGGGGTGGTGGTGTGTGTGATTGTATGTGAGTGTTTGTGTGGGGGTTGGGAGTGTGTGTGGAGTGTGATTGTGTGCGTTTATGATTGTGAGTGTGTATGTGTGAGTGGGTGGGGGTGGGTGTGATTGTGTGCATGTGTGGGGGTGGGTTTTTGTTTGATTGTGTGGGTGTGATTGTGTGTGAGTGTGTGTGGGGGGCATTGGTGTGTGTGTGGGGGGTGTGTCATTGTGTGTGTGTGATTGTGTGCGTGTGGGGGGGTGGGGGTGTGTGTGATATTGTGTGTGTGATTGTGTGGATGTGATTGTGTGTGTGTGTGGGGGGTGTGTGTGTGATTGTGTGTGTGTGGGGGTGGGTGTGTGTGTGATAGTGTGGGTGTGATTGTGTGTGATTGTGTGTGTTTGATTGTGTGTGTGTGATTGTGTGTCTGTGGGGGGTGTGTGTGATTGTGTGGGTGTGATTGTGTTTGTGTGTGTGTGTGTGTGTGTTGGGTGTGTGTGTGTGTGATTGTGTGTGTGATTGTCTGTGAGTGTGTGTGTTGGGGGTGTGTGTGTGTGGGGGTGTGATTGTGTGTGTGTGATTGTGTGTGTGTGAGGGGCTGGGTGTGTGTGTGATTGTGTGGGTGTGATTGTGTGTGAGTGTGTGTGTGGGTGGTTGGGTGTGTGTGTGATTGTGTGGGTGTGATTGTGTGTGTGTGTGTGGGTGTGTGTGTGTGTTGGGGTGGTGGTGTGTGTGATTGTATGTGAGTGTTTGTGTGGGGGGTTGGGTGTGTGTGTGCGTTTGTGATTGTGAGTGTGTATGTGTGAGGGGGTGGGGGTGGGTGTGATTGTGTGCATGTGTGGGGTGGGTTTTTGTGTGATTGTGTGGGTGTGATTGTGTGTGAGTGTGTGTGGGGGGCATTGGTGTGTGTGTGGGGTGTGTGTCATTGTGTGTGTGTGATTGTGTGCGTGTGGGGGGGTGGGGGTGTGTGTGATATTGTGTGTGTGATTGTGTGGGTGTGATTGTGTGGGTGTGATTGTGTGTGTGTGTGTGGGTGTGTGTGTGTGTGTGTTGGGGTGGTGGTGTATGTGATTGTATGTGAGTGTTTGTATGAGGGGTTGGGTGTGTGTGCGGGGTGTGATTGTGTGTGTTTGTGATTGTGAGTGTGTATGTGTGAGGGGGTGGGGGTGGGTGTGATTGTGTGCAAGTGTGGGGGTGGGTTTTTGTGTGATCGTGTGGGTGTGATTGTGTGTGAGTGTGTGTTGGGGGCATTGGTGTGTGTGTGGGGGGTGTGTCATTGTGTGTGTGTGATTGTGTGCGTGTGGGGGGTGGGGGTGTGTGATTGTGTGTGTGTGATTGCGTGTGTGTGTGGAGGGTGTGTGTGATTGTGTGGGTGTGATTGTGTGCGTGGGGTGGGTGGGTGTGTGTCTGATTGTGTGTGTGGAGGGTGTTTGTGTGATTGTGTGGGTGCGATTGAGTGTGTGTGGGTGGTTGGGTGTGTGTGTGATTGTGTGGGTGTGATTGTGTGTGAGTGTGTGTGTGGAGGGTGTGTGTGTGGGGGTGTGTGATTGTGTGGGTGTGATTGTGTGCGTGTGTGATTGTGTGTGTGTGTGTGTGGGGGGGGGTGTGTGATTGTGTGTGTGTGATTGTGTGGGTGCGATTGTGTGTGTGTGTGGGTGGTTGGGAGTGTGTGTGATTGTGTGGGTGTGATTGTGTGTGCATGTGTGGGGTGGGTGGGTGTGTGTGTGTGGGGTGGTTGGGTGTATGTGTAATTATGTGTGTGTGATTGTGTGTGTGGGGGGGGTGTGGGTGTGTGTGTATGGGGTGGGTGTGTGTGTGTGTGATTGTGTGTGTGTGATTGCGTGTGTGTGGGTGTGTGTGTGTGTGATTGTGTGGGTGTGATTGTGTGTGTGTGGGGGTGTGTGTGTGATTGTGTGTGTGTGTGGGGTTTGTGGGTGTGTGTGATTGTGTGTGTGTGATTGCGTGTGTGTGTGGGGGCTGTGTGTGTGATTGTGTGGGTGTGATTGTGTGTGTGTGGGGGGGGTGGGTGTGTGTGATTGTGTGTGTGTGTGGGGGGGGTGGGTGTGTGTGTGATTGTGTGGGTGTGATTGTGTGTGGGGGTGTGTGTGGGAGGTGTGTGATTGTGTGTGTGTGATTGTGTGTGTGTGATTGTGTGGGTGTGATTGTGTGTGTGTGTGTGTGTGGGGAGGGTGGGGGGTGGGTGTGTGTGAGATTGAGAGTGTGTGTGTGTGGGGGGGTGGGTGTCCGTGTGTGGGGTGGGTGGGTGTTTGTGTGATTGTGTTTGTGTGTGTGGGTGTGTGTGTGTGATTGTGTGGGTGTGATTGTGTGGGTGTGATTGTGTGTGTGTGTGTGGGTGTGTGTGTGTGTGGGGGTGATGGTGTGTGTGATTGTATGTGAGTGTTTGTGTGGGGGTTGGGAGTGTGTGTGGAGTGTGATTGTGTGCGTTTATGATTGTGAGTGTGTATGTGTGAGTGGGTGGGGGTGGGTGTGATTGTGTGCATGTGTGGGGGTGGGTTTTTGTTTGATTGTGTGGGTGTGATTGTGTGTGAGTGTGTGTGGGGGGCATTGGTGTGTGTGTGGGGGGTGTGTCATTGTGTGTGTGTGATTGTGTGCGTGTGGGGGGGTGGGGGTGTGTGTGATATTGTGTGTGTGATTGTGTGGATGTGATTTTGTGTGTGTGTGTGGGGGGTGTGTGTGTGATTGTGTGTGTGTGGGGGTGGGTGTGTGTGTGATAGTGTGGGTGTGATTGTGTGTGATTGTGTGTGTTTGATTGTGTGTGTGTGATTGTGTGTCTGTGGGGGGTGTGTGTGATTGTGTGGGTGTGATTGTGTTTGTGTGTGTGTGTGTTGGGTGTGTGTGTGTGATTGTGTGTGTGTGATTGTGTGTGAGTGTGTGTGTTGGGGGTGTGTGTGTGTGGGGTGTGATTGTGTGTGTGTGATTGTGTGTGTGTGAGGGGCTGGGTGTGTGTGTGATTGTGTGGGTGTGATTGTGTGTGAGTGTGTGTGTGGGTGGTTGGGTGTGTGTGTGATTGTGTGGGTGTGATTGTGTGTGTGTGTGTGGGTGTGTGTGTGTGTGTTGGGGTGGTGGTGTGTGTGATTGTATGTGAGTGTTTGTGTGGGGGGTTGGGTGTGTGTGCGTTTGTGATTGTGAGTGTGTATGTGTGAGGGGGTGGGGGTGGGTGTGATTGTGTGCATGTGTGGGGTGGGTTTTTGTGTGATTGTGTGGGTGTGATTGTGTGTGAGTGTGTGTGGGGGGCATTGGTGTGTGTGTGGGGGGTGTGTCATTGTGTGTGTGTGATTGTGTGCGTGTGGGGGGGTGGGGGTGTGTGTGATATTGAGTGTGTGATTGTGTGGGTGTGATTGTGTGGGTGTGATTGTGTGTGTGTGTGTGGGTGTGTGTGTGTGTGTTGGGGTGGTGGTGTATGTGATTGTATGTGAGTGTTTGTGTGAGGGGTTGGGTGTGTGTGCGGGGTGTGATTGTGTGCGTTTGTGATTGTGAGTGTGTATGTGTGAGGGGGTGGGGGTGGGTGTGATTGTGTGCATGTGTGGGGGTGAGTTTTTGTGTGATCGTGTGGGTGTGATTGTGTGTGAGTGTGTGTTGGGGGCATTGGTGTGTGTGTGGGGGGTGTGTCATTGTGTGTGTGTGATTGTGTGCGTGTGGGGGGTGGAGGTGTGTGATTGTGTGTGTGTGATTGCGTGTGTGTGTGGAGGGTGTTTGTGATTGTGTGGGTGTGATTGTGTGCGTGGGGTGGGTGGGTGTGTGTCTGATTGTGTGTGTGGAGGGTGTTTGTGTGATTGTGTGGGTGCGATTGAGTGTGTGTGGGTGGTTGGGTGTGTGTGTGATTGTGTGGGTGTGATTGTGTGTGAGTGTGTGTGTGGAGGGTGTGTGTGTGGGGGTGTGTGATTGTGTGGGTGTGATTGTGTGCGTGTGTGATTGTGTGTGTGTGTGTGGGGGGGGGTGTGTGTGATTGTGTGTGTGTGATTGTGTGGGTGCGATTGTGTGTGTGTGTGTGGGTGGTTGGGTGTGTGTGTGATTGTGTGGGTGTGATTGTGTGTGCATGTGTGGGGTGGGTGGGTGTGTGTGTGTGGGTTGGTTGGGTGTATGTGTAATTATGTGTGTGTGATTGTGTGTGTGGGGGTGTGTGGGTGTGTGTGTATGGGGTGGGTGTGTGTGTGTGTGTGATTGTGTGTGTGTGATTGCGTGTGTGTGGGGGTGTGTGTGTGTGATTGTGTGGGTGTGATTGTGTGTGTGTGGGGGTGTGTGTGTGATTGTGTGTGTGTGTGGGGGGTGGGTGTGTGTCTGATTGTGTGGGTGTGATTGTGTGTGATTGTGTATGTTTGATTGTGTGTGTGTGATTGTGTGTCTGTGGGGGGTGTGTGTGATTGTGTGGGTGTGATTGTGTGTGTGTGTGTTTGTGTTGGGGTGGGTGTGTCTGTGATTGTGTGTGAGTTGGGGGTGGGTGTGCGTGTGGGTGTGATTGTGTGTGCATGTGTGGGGTGGGTGGGTGTGTGTGTGGGGTGGTTGGGTGTATGTGTAATTATGTGTGTGTGATTGTGTGTGTGTGTTGTGGGTGTGGGTGTGTGTGTATGGGGTGGGTGGGTGTGTGTGTGATTGTGTGTGTGTGATTGTGTGTGTGTGTGGGGTGTGTGTGTGATTGTGTGTGTGTGGGGGTGGGTGTGTGTGTGATAGTGTGGGTGTGATTGTGTGTGATTGTGTGTGTTTGATTGTGTGTGTGTGATTGTGTGTCTGTGGGGGGTGTGTGTGATTGTGTGGGTGTGATTGTGTTTGTGTGTGTGTGTGTGTTGGGTGTGTGTGTGTGTGATTGTGTGTGTGTGATTGTGTGTGAGTGTGTGTGTTGGGGGTGTGTGTGTGTGGGGGTGTGATTGTGTGTGTGTGATTGTGTGTGTGTGAGGGGCTGGGTGTGTGTGTGCTTGTGTGGGTGTGATTGTGTGTGAGTGTGTGTGTGGGTGGTTGGGTGTGTGTGTGATTGTGTGGGTGTGATTGTGTGGGTGTGATTGTGTGTGTGTGTGTGTGTGTGTGTGTGTGTGTTGGGGTGGTGGTGTGTGTGATTGTATGTGAGTGTTTGTGTGGGGGGTTGGCTGTGTGTGCGTTTGTGATTGTGAGTGTGTATGTGTGAGGGGTTGGGGGTGGGTGTGATTGTGTGCATGTGTGGGGTGGGTTTTTGTGTGATTGTGTGGGTGTGATTGTGTGTGAGTGTGTGTGGGGGGCATTGGTGTGTGTGTGGGGGGTGTGTCATTGTGTGTGTGTGATTGTGTGGGTGTGATTGTGTGGGTGTGATTGTGTGTGTGTGTGTGGGTGTGTGTGTGTGTGTTGGGGTGGTGGTGTATGTGATTGTATGTGAGTGTTTGTGTGAGGGGTTGAGTGTGTGTGCGGGGTGTGATTGTGTGCGTTTGTGATTGTGTGTGTGTATGTGTGAGGGGGTGGGGGTGGGTGTGATTGTGTGCATGTGTGGGGGTGGGTTTTTGTGTGATCGTGTGGGTGTGATTGTGTGGGTGCGATTGTGTGCGTGTGGGGGGTGGAGGTGTGTGATTGTGTGTGTGTGATTGCGTGTGTGTGTGGAGGGTGTTTGTGATTGTGTGGGTGTGATTGTGTGCGTGGGGTGGGTGGGTGTGTGTCTGATTGTGTGTGTGGAGGGTGTTTGTGTGATTGTGTGGGTGCGATTGAGTGTGTGTGGGTGGTTGGGTGTGTGTGTGATTGTGTGGGTGTGATTGTGTGTGAGTGTGTGTGTGGAGGGTGTGTGTGTGGGGGTGTGTGATTGTGTGGGTGTGATTGTGTGCGTGTGTGATTGTGTGTGTGTGTGTGTGGGGGGGGTGTGTGATTGTGTGTGTGTGATTGTGTGGGTGCGATTGTGTGTGTGTGTGTGGGTGGTTGGGTGTGTGTGTGATTGTGTGGGTGTGATTGTGTGTGCATGTGTGGGGTGGGTGGGTGTGTGTGTGTGTGGGGTGGTTGGGTGTATGTGTAATTATGTGTGTGTGATTGTGTGTGTGGGGGGGTGTGGGTGTGTGTGTATGGGGTGGGTGTGTGTGTGTGTGTGATTGTGTGTGTGTGATTGCGTGTGTGTGGGGGTGTGTGTGTGTGATTGTGTGGGTGTGATTGTGTGTGTGTGGGGGTGTGTGTGTGATTGTGTGTGTGTGTGGGGGGTGGGTGTGTGTCTGATTGTGTGGGTGTGATTGTGTGTGATTGTGTATGTTTGATTGTGTGTGTGTGATTGTGTGTCTGTGGGGGGTGTGTGTGATTGTGTGGGTGTGATTGTGTGTGTGTGTGTTTGTGTTGGGGTGGGTGTGTCTGTGATTGTGTGTGAGTTGGGGGTGGGTGTGCGTGTGGGTGTGATTGTGTGTGCATGTGTGGGGTGGGTGGGTGTGTGTGTGGGGTGGTTGGGTGTATGTGTAATTATGTGTGTGTGATTGTGTGTGTGTGTTGTGGGTTTGGGTGTGTGTGTGTGGGGTGGGTGGGTGTGTGTGTGATTGTGTGTGTGTGATTGTGTGTGTGTGTGGGGTGTGTGTGTGATTGTGTGTGTGTGGGGGTGGGTGTGTGTGTGATAGTGTGGGTGTGTTTGTGTGTGATTGTGTGTGTTTGATTGTGTGTGTGTGATTGTGTGTCTGTGGGGGGTGTGTGTGATTGTGTGGGTGTGATTGTGTTTGTGTGTGTGTGTGTGTGTTGGGTGTGTGTGTGTGTGATTGTGTGTGTGTGTGATTGTGTGTGAGTGTGTGTGTTGGGGGTGTGTGTGTGTGGGGGTGTGATTGTGTGTGTGTGATTGTGTGTGTGTGAGGGGCTGGGTGTGTGTGTGCTTGTGTGGGTGTGATTGTGTGTGAGTGTGTGTGTGGGTGGTTGGGTGTGTGTGTGATTGTGTGGGTGTGATTGTGTGGGTGTGATTGTGTGTGTGTGTGGGTGTGTGTGTGTGTGTTGGGGTGGTGGTGTGTGTGATTGTATGTGAGTGTTTGTGTGGGGGGTTGGGTGTGTGTGCGTTTGTGATTGTGAGTGTGTATGTGTGAGGGGGTGGGGGTGGGTGTGATTGTGTGCATGGGTGGGGTGGGTTTTTGTGTGATTGTGTGGGTGTGATTGTGTGTGAGTGTGTGTGGGGGGCATTGGTGTGTGTGTGGGGGTCTGTCATTGTGTGTGTGTGATTGTGTGCGTGTGGGGGGGTGGGGGTGTGTGTGATATTGTGTGTGTGATTGTGTGGATGTGATTGTGTGTGTGTATGTGGTGGGGGGTGGGTGAGTGTGTGATTGAGATTGTGTGAGTGGGTGGGTTTGTGTGTGTGATTGTGTGTGTGTGATTGCGTGTGTGTGTGGAGGTTGTGTGTGATTGTGTGGGTGTGAGGGGCTGGGTGTGTGTATGATTGTGTGGGTGTGATTGTGTGTGAGTGTGTGTGTGGGTGGTTGGGTGTGTGTGATTGTGTGGGTGTGATTGTGTGTGCATGTGTGGGGTGGGTGGGTGTGTGTGTGGGGTGGTTGGTTGTATGTGTAATTATGTGTGTGTGATTGTGTGTGTGTGTGGGGTTTGTGGGTGTGTGTGATTGTGTGTGTGTGATTGCGTGTGTGTGGGGGGTGTGTGTGTGATTGTGTGGGTGTGATTGTGTGTGTGTGTGTGTGTGTGGGTGTGTGTGTGTGTGTGTGTGTGTGTGTGTGTTGGGTGTGTGTGCGTGTGTGATTGTGTGTGTGTGATTGTGTGTGAGTGTGTGTGTTGGGGTGGGTGTGTGTGGGGTGTGATTGTGTGTGTGTGATTGTGTGTGTGTGAGGGGCTGGGTGTGTGTGTGATTGTGTGGGTGTGATTGTGTGTGAGTGTGTGTGTGGGTGGTTGGGTGTGTGTGATTGTGTGGGTGTGATTGTGTCTGCATGTGTGGGATGGGTGGGTGTGTGTGTGGGGTGGTTGGTTGTATGTGTAATTATGTGTGTGTGATTGTGTGTGTGTGTGGGGTTTGTGGGTGTGTGTGTGATTGTGTTTGTGTGTGTGGGGGTGTGTGTGTGATTGTGTGGGTGTGATTGTGTGGGTGTGATTGTGTGTGTGTGTGTGGGTGTGTGTGTGTGTGTTGGGGTGGTGGTGTGTGTGATTGTGTGTGGGGGGTTGTGTGTGTGTGCGGGGTGTGATTGTGTGCGTTTGTGATTGTGAGTGTGTATGTGTGAGGGGGTGGGGGTGGGTGTGATTGTGTGCATGTGTGGGGGTGGGTTTTTGTGTGATTGTGTGGGTCTGATTGTGTGTGAGTGTGTGTGGGGGGCATTGGTGTGTGTGTGGGGGGTGTGTCATTGTGTGTGTGTGATTGTGTGCGTGTGGGGGGGTGGGGGTGTGTGATTGTGTGTGTGTGATTGCGTGTGTGTGTGGAGGGTGTGTGTGATTGTGTGGGTGTGATTGTATGTGTGGGGTGGGTGGGTGTGTGTCTGATTGTGTGTGTGGATGGTGTTTGTGTGATTGTGTGGGTGTGATTGTGTGGGTGCGATTGAGTGTGTGTGGGTGGTTGGGTGTGTGTGTGATTGTGTGGGTGTGATTGTGTGTGTGTGTGTGGAGGGTGTGTGTGTGGGGGTGTGTGATTGTGTGGGTGCGATTGTGTGTGTGTGTGGGTGGTTGGGTGTGTGTGTGATTGTGTGGGTGTGATTGTGTGTGCATGTGTGGGGTGGGTGGGTGTGTGTGTGTGGGGTGGTTGGGTGTATGTGTAATTATGTGTGTGTGATTGTGTGTGTGGGGGGGGTGTGGGTGTGTGTGTATGGTGTGTGTGTGTGTGTGTGTGTGATTGTGTGTGTGTGATTGCGTGTGTGTGGGGGTGTGTGTGTGTGATTGTGTGGGTGTGATTGTGTGTGTGTGGGGGTGTGTGTGTGTGATTGTGTGTGTGTGTGGGGGGTGGGTGTGTGTCTGATTGTGAGGGTGTGATTGTGTGTGATTGTGTATGTTTGATTGTGTGTGTGTGTGATTGTGTGTCTGTGGGGGGTGTGTGTGATTGTGTGGGTGTGATTGTGTGTGTGTGTGTGTGTGTTGGGGGTGGGTGTGTCTGTGATTGTGTGTGAGTTGGGGGTGGGTGTGTGTGTGGGTGTGATTGTGTGTGAGTGTGTGTGTGGAGGGTGTGTGTGTGGGGGTGTGTGATTGTGTGGGTGTGATTGTGTGTGAGTGTGTGTGTGGAGGGTGTGTGTGTGGGGGTGTGTGATTGTGTGGGTGTGATTGTGTGCGTGTGTGATTGTGTGTGTGTGTGTGTGTGGGGGGGGGGTGTGTGATTGTGTGTGTGTGATTGTGTGGGTGCGATTGTGTGTGTGTGTGGGTGGTTGGGAGTGTGTGTGATTGTGTGGGTGTGATTGTGTGTGCATGTGTGGGGTGGGTGGGTGTGTGTGTGTGGGGTGGTTGGGTGTATGTGTAATTATGTGTGTGTGATTGTGTGTGTGGGGGGGGTGTGGGTGTGTGTGTATGGGGTGGGTGTGTGTGTGTGTGATTGTGTGTGTGTGATTGCGTGTGTGTGGGTGTGTGTGTGTGTGATTGTGTGGGTGTGATTGTGTGTGTGTGGGGGTGTGTGTGTGATTGTGTGTGTGTGTGGGGTTTGTGGGTGTGTGTGATTGTGTGTGTGTGATTGCGTGTGTGTGTGGGGGCTGTGTGTGTGATTGTGTGGGTGTGATTGTGTGTGTGTGGGGGGGGTGGGTGTGTGTGATTGTGTGTGTGTGTGGGGGGGGTGGGTGTGTGTGTGATTGTGTGGGTGTGATTGTGTGTGGGGGTGTGTTTGGGAGGTGTGTGATTGTGTGTGTGTGATTGTGTGTGTGTGATTGTGTGGGTGTGATTGTGTGTGTGTGTGTGTGTGGGGAGGGTGGGGGGTGGGTGTGTGTGAGATTGAGAGTGTGTGTGTGTGGGGGGGTGGGTGTCCGTGTGTGGGGTGGGTGGGTGTTTGTGTGATTGTGTTTGTGTGTGTGGGTGTGTGTGTGTGATTGTGTGGGTGTGATTGTGTGTGTGTGTGTGGGTGTGTGTGTGTGTGGGGGTGATGGTGTGTGTGATTGTATGTGAGTGTTTGTGTGGGGGTTGGGAGTGTGTGTGGAGTGTGATTGTGTGCGTTTATGATTGTGAGTGTGTATGTGTGAGTGGGTGGGGGTGGGTGTGATTGTGTGCATGTGTGGGGGTGGGTTTTTGTTTGATTGTGTGGGTGTGATTGTGTGTGAGTGTGTGTGGGGGGCATTGGTGTGTGTGTGGGGGGTGTGTCATTGTGTGTGTGTGATTGTGTGCGTGTGGGGGGGTGGGGGTGTGTGTGATATTGTGTGTGTGATTGTGTGGATGTGATTTTGTGTGTGTGTGTGGGGGGTGTGTGTGTGATTGTGTGTGTGTGGGGGTGGGTGTGTGTGTGATAGTGTGGGTGTGATTGTGTGTGATTGTGTGTGTTTGATTGTGTGTGTGTGATTGTGTGTCTGTGGGGGGTGTGTGTGATTGTGTGGGTGTGATTGTGTTTGTGTGTGTGTGTGTTGGGTGTGTGTGTGTGATTGTGTGTGTGTGATTGTGTGTGAGTGTGTGTGTTGGGGGTGTGTGTGTGGGGTGTGATTGTGTGTGTGTGATTGTGTGTGTGTGAGGGGCTGGGTGTGTGTGTGATTGTGTGGGTGTGATTGTGTGTGAGTGTGTGTGTGGGTGGTTGGGTGTGTGTGTGATTGTGTGGGTGTGATTGTGTGTGTGTGTGTGGGTGTGTGTGTGTGTGTTGGGGTGGTGGTGTGTGTGATTGTATGTGAGTGTTTGTGTGGGGGGTTGGGTGTGTGTGCGTTTGTGATTGTGAGTGTGTATGTGTGAGGGGGTGGGGGTGGGTGTGATTGTGTGCATGTGTGGGGTGGGTTTTTGTGTGATTGTGTGGGTGTGATTGTGTGTGAGTGTGTGTGGGGGGCATTGGTGTGTGTGTGGGGGGTGTGTCATTGTGTGTGTGTGATTGTGTGCGTGTGGGGGGGTGGGGGTGTGTGTGATATTGAGTGTGTGATTGTGTGGGTGTGATTGTGTGGGTGTGATTGTGTGTGTGTGTGTGGGTGTGTGTGTGTGTGTTGGGGTGGTGGTGTATGTGATTGTATGTGAGTGTTTGTGTGAGGGGTTGGGTGTGTGTGCGGGGTGTGATTGTGTGCGTTTGTGATTGTGAGTGTGTATGTGTGAGGGGGTGGGGGTGGGTGTGATTGTGTGCATGTGTGGGGGTGAGTTTTTGTGTGATCGTGTGGGTGTGATTGTGTGTGAGTGTGTGTTGGGGGCATTGGTGTGTGTGTGGGGGGTGTGTCATTGTGTGTGTGTGATTGTGTGCGTGTGGGGGGTGGAGGTGTGTGATTGTGTGTGTGTGATTGCGTGTGTGTGTGGAGGGTGTTTGTGATTGTGTGGGTGTGATTGTGTGCGTGGGGTGGGTGGGTGTGTGTCTGATTGTGTGTGTGGAGGGTGTTTGTGTGATTGTGTGGGTGCGATTGAGTGTGTGTGGGTGGTTGGGTGTGTGTGTGATTGTGTGGGTGTGATTGTGTGTGAGTGTGTGTGTGGAGGGTGTGTGTGTGGGGGTGTGTGATTGTGTGGGTGTGATTGTGTGCGTGTGTGATTGTGTGTGTGTGTGTGGGGGGGGGTGTGTGTGATTGTGTGTGTGTGATTGTGTGGGTGCGATTGTGTGTGTGTGTGTGGGTGGTTGGGTGTGTGTGTGATTGTGTGGGTGTGATTGTGTGTGCATGTGTGGGGTGGGTGGGTGTGTGTGTGTGGGTTGGTTGGGTGTATGTGTAATTATGTGTGTGTGATTGTGTGTGTGGGGGTGTGTGGGTGTGTGTGTATGGGGTGGGTGTGTGTGTGTGTGATTGTGTGTGTGTGATTGCGTGTGTGTGGGGGTGTGTGTGTGTGATTGTGTGGGTGTGATTGTGTGTGTGTGGGGGTGTGTGTGTGATTGTGTGTGTGTGTGGGGGGTGGGTGTGTGTCTGATTGTGTGGGTGTGATTGTGTGTGATTGTGTATGTTTGATTGTGTGTGTGTGATTGTGTGTCTGTGGGGGGTGTGTGTGATTGTGTGGGTGTGATTGTGTGTGTGTGTGTTTGTGTTGGGGTGGGTGTGTCTGTGATTGTGTGTGAGTTGGGGGTGGGTGTGCGTGTGGGTGTGATTGTGTGTGCATGTGTGGGGTGGGTGGGTGTGTGTGTGGGGTGGTTGGGTGTATGTGTAATTATGTGTGTGTGATTGTGTGTGTGTGTTGTGGGTGTGGGTGTGTGTGTATGGGGTGGGTGGGTGTGTGTGTGATTGTGTGTGTGTGATTGTGTGTGTGTGTGGGGTGTGTGTGTGATTGTGTGTGTGTGGGGGTGGGTGTGTGTGTGATAGTGTGGGTGTGATTGTGTGTGATTGTGTGTGTTTGATTGTGTGTGTGTGATTGTGTGTCTGTGGGGGGTGTGTGTGATTGTGTGGGTGTGATTGTGTTTGTGTGTGTGTGTGTGTTGGGTGTGTGTGTGTGTGATTGTGTGTGTGTGATTGTGTGTGAGTGTGTGTGTTGGGGGTGTGTGTGTGTGGGGGTGTGATTGTGTGTGTGTGATTGTGTGTGTGTGAGGGGCTGGGTGTGTGTGTGCTTGTGTGGGTGTGATTGTGTGTGAGTGTGTGTGTGGGTGGTTGGGTGTGTGTGTGATTGTGTGGGTGTGATTGTGTGGGTGTGATTGTGTGTGTGTGTGTGTGTGTGTGTGTGTGTTGGGGTGGTGGTGTGTGTGATTGTATGTGAGTGTTTGTGTGGGGGGTTGGCTGTGTGTGCGTTTGTGATTGTGAGTGTGTATGTGTGAGGGGTTGGGGGTGGGTGTGATTGTGTGCATGTGTGGGGTGGGTTTTTGTGTGATTGTGTGGGTGTGATTGTGTGTGAGTGTGTGTGGGGGGCATTGGTGTGTGTGTGGGGGGTGTGTCATTGTGTGTGTGTGATTGTGTGGGTGTGATTGTGTGGGTGTGATTGTGTGTGTGTGTGTGGGTGTGTGTGTGTGTGTTGGGGTGGTGGTGTATGTGATTGTATGTGAGTGTTTGTGTGAGGGGTTGAGTGTGTGTGCGGGGTGTGATTGTGTGCGTTTGTGATTGTGTGTGTGTATGTGTGAGGGGGTGGGGGTGGGTGTGATTGTGTGCATGTGTGGGGGTGGGTTTTTGTGTGATCGTGTGGGTGTGATTGTGTGGGTGCGATTGTGTGCGTGTGGGGGGTGGAGGTGTGTGATTGTGTGTGTGTGATTGCGTGTGTGTGTGGAGGGTGTTTGTGATTGTGTGGGTGTGATTGTGTGCGTGGGGTGGGTGGGTGTGTGTCTGATTGTGTGTGTGGAGGGTGTTTGTGTGATTGTGTGGGTGCGATTGAGTGTGTGTGGGTGGTTGGGTGTGTGTGTGATTGTGTGGGTGTGATTGTGTGTGAGTGTGTGTGTGGAGGGTGTGTGTGTGGGGGTGTGTGATTGTGTGGGTGTGATTGTGTGCGTGTGTGATTGTGTGTGTGTGTGTGTGGGGGGGGTGTGTGATTGTGTGTGTGTGATTGTGTGGGTGCGATTGTGTGTGTGTGTGTGGGTGGTTGGGTGTGTGTGTGATTGTGTGGGTGTGATTGTGTGTGCATGTGTGGGGTGGGTGGGTGTGTGTGTGTGTGGGGTGGTTGGGTGTATGTGTAATTATGTGTGTGTGATTGTGTGTGTGGGGGGGTGTGGGTGTGTGTGTATGGGGTGGGTGTGTGTGTGTGTGTGATTGTGTGTGTGTGATTGCGTGTGTGTGGGGGTGTGTGTGTGTGATTGTGTGGGTGTGATTGTGTGTGTGTGGGGGTGTGTGTGTGATTGTGTGTGTGTGTGGGGGGTGGGTGTGTGTCTGATTGTGTGGGTGTGATTGTGTGTGATTGTGTATGTTTGATTGTGTGTGTGTGATTGTGTGTCTGTGGGGGGTGTGTGTGATTGTGTGGGTGTGATTGTGTGTGTGTGTGTTTGTGTTGGGGTGGGTGTGTCTGTGATTGTGTGTGAGTTGGGGGTGGGTGTGCGTGTGGGTGTGATTGTGTGTGCATGTGTGGGGTGGGTGGGTGTGTGTGTGGGGTGGTTGGGTGTATGTGTAATTATGTGTGTGTGATTGTGTGTGTGTGTTGTGGGTTTGGGTGTGTGTGTGTGGGGTGGGTGGGTGTGTGTGTGATTGTGTGTGTGTGATTGTGTGTGTGTGTGGGGTGTGTGTGTGATTGTGTGTGTGTGGGGGTGGGTGTGTGTGTGATAGTGTGGGTGTGTTTGTGTGTGATTGTGTGTGTTTGATTGTGTGTGTGTGATTGTGTGTCTGTGGGGGGTGTGTGTGATTGTGTGGGTGTGATTGTGTTTGTGTGTGTGTGTGTGTGTTGGGTGTGTGTGTGTGTGATTGTGTGTGTGTGTGATTGTGTGTGAGTGTGTGTGTTGGGGGTGTGTGTGTGTGGGGGTGTGATTGTGTGTGTGTGATTGTGTGTGTGTGAGGGGCTGGGTGTGTGTGTGCTTGTGTGGGTGTGATTGTGTGTGAGTGTGTGTGTGGGTGGTTGGGTGTGTGTGTGATTGTGTGGGTGTGATTGTGTGGGTGTGATTGTGTGTGTGTGTGGGTGTGTGTGTGTGTGTTGGGGTGGTGGTGTGTGTGATTGTATGTGAGTGTTTGTGTGGGGGGTTGGGTGTGTGTGCGTTTGTGATTGTGAGTGTGTATGTGTGAGGGGGTGGGGGTGGGTGTGATTGTGTGCATGGGTGGGGTGGGTTTTTGTGTGATTGTGTGGGTGTGATTGTGTGTGAGTGTGTGTGGGGGGCATTGGTGTGTGTGTGGGGGTCTGTCATTGTGTGTGTGTGATTGTGTGCGTGTGGGGGGGTGGGGGTGTGTGTGATATTGTGTGTGTGATTGTGTGGATGTGATTGTGTGTGTGTATGTGGTGGGGGGTGG
This sequence comes from Narcine bancroftii, assembly GCF_036971445.1. Classification (NCBI taxonomy): domain Eukaryota; kingdom Metazoa; phylum Chordata; class Chondrichthyes; order Torpediniformes; family Narcinidae; genus Narcine; species Narcine bancroftii. Next base: position 67,314,847 of record NC_091476.1, read on the forward strand.
GTGAGTGTGTGATTGAGATTGTGTGAGTGGGTGGGTTTGTGTGTGTGATTGTGTGTGTGTGATTGCGTGTGTGTGTGGAGGTTGTGTGTGATTGTGTGGGTGTGAGGGGCTGGGTGTGTGTATGATTGTGTGGGTGTGATTGTGTGTGAGTGTGTGTGTGGGTGGTTGGGTGTGTGTGATTGTGTGGGTGTGATTGTGTGTGCATGTGTGGGGTGGGTGGGTGTGTGTGTGGGGTGGTTGGTTGTATGTGTAATTATGTGTGTGTGATTGTGTGTGTGTGTGGGGTTTGTGGGTGTGTGTGATTGTGTGTGTGTGATTGCGTGTGTGTGGGGGGTGTGTGTGTGATTGTGTGGGTGTGATTGTGTGTGTGTGTGTGTGTGTGGGTGTGTGTGTGTGTGTGTGTGTGTGTGTGTGTTGGGTGTGTGTGCGTGTGTGATTGTGTGTGTGTGATTGTGTGTGAGTGTGTGTGTTGGGGTGGGTGTGTGTGGGGTGTGATTGTGTGTGTGTGATTGTGTGTGTGTGAGGGGCTGGGTGTGTGTGTGATTGTGTGGGTGTGATTGTGTGTGAGTGTGTGTGTGGGTGGTTGGGTGTGTGTGATTGTGTGGGTGTGATTGTGTCTGCATGTGTGGGATGGGTGGGTGTGTGTGTGGGGTGGTTGGTTGTATGTGTAATTATGTGTGTGTGATTGTGTGTGTGTGTGGGGTTTGTGGGTGTGTGTGTGATTGTGTTTGTGTGTGTGGGGGTGTGTGTGTGATTGTGTGGGTGTGATTGTGTGGGTGTGATTGTGTGTGTGTGTGTGGGTGTGTGTGTGTGTGTTGGGGTGGTGGTGTGTGTGATTGTGTGTGGGGGGTTGTGTGTGTGTGCGGGGTGTGATTGTGTGCGTTTGTGATTGTGAGTGTGTATGTGTGAGGGGGTGGGGGTGGGTGTGATTGTGTGCATGTGTGGGGGTGGGTTTTTGTGTGATTGTGTGGGTCTGATTGTGTGTGAGTGTGTGTGGGGGGCATTGGTGTGTGTGTGGGGGGTGTGTCATTGTGTGTGTGTGATTGTGTGCGTGTGGGGGGGTGGGGGTGTGTGATTGTGTGTGTGTGATTGCGTGTGTGTGTGGAGGGTGTGTGTGATTGTGTGGGTGTGATTGTATGTGTGGGGTGGGTGGGTGTGTGTCTGATTGTGTGTGTGGATGGTGTTTGTGTGATTGTGTGGGTGTGATTGTGTGGGTGCGATTGAGTGTGTGTGGGTGGTTGGGTGTGTGTGTGATTGTGTGGGTGTGATTGTGTGTGTGTGTGTGGAGGGTGTGTGTGTGGGGGTGTGTGATTGTGTGGGTGCGATTGTGTGTGTGTGTGGGTGGTTGGGTGTGTGTGTGATTGTGTGGGTGTGATTGTGTGTGCATGTGTGGGGTGGGTGGGTGTGTGTGTGTGGGGTGGTTGGGTGTATGTGTAATTATGTGTGTGTGATTGTGTGTGTGGGGGGGGTGTGGGTGTGTGTGTATGGGGTGTGTGTGTGTGTGTGTGTGATTGTGTGTGTGTGATTGCGTGTGTGTGGGGGTGTGTGTGTGTGATTGTGTGGGTGTGATTGTGTGTGTGTGGGGGTGTGTGTGTGTGATTGTGTGTGTGTGGGGGGGGTGGGTGTGTGTCTGATTGTGAGGGTGTGATTGTGTGTGATTGTGTATGTTTGATTGTGTGTGTGTGTGATTGTGTGTCTGTGGGGGGTGTGTGTGATTGTGTGGGTGTGATTGTGTGTGTGTGTGTGTGTGTTGGGGGTGGGTGTGTCTGTGATTGTGTGTGAGTTGGGGGTGGGTGTGTGTGTGGGTGTGATTGTGTGTGCATGTGTGGGGTGGGTGGGTGTGTGTGTGGGGTGGTTGGGTGTATTTGTAATTATGTGTGTGTGATTGTGTGTGTGTGTTGGGGGTGTGGGTGTGTGTGTATGGGGTGGGTGGGTGTGTGTGTGATTGTGTGTGTGTGATTGTGTGTGTGTGGGGGTGTGTGTGTGTGATTGTGTGTGTGTGTGGGGGTGGGTGTGTGTGTGATATTGTGGGTGTGATTGTGTGTGATTGTGTGTGTTTGATTGGGTGTGTGTGATTGTGTGTCTGTGGTGGGTGTGTGTGATTGTGTGGGTGTGATTGTGTGTGTGTGTGTGTGTGTGTGTGTGTGTGTGTGTGTGTGTGTGTGTGTGTGTTGGGTGTGTGTGTGTGTGATTGTGTGTGTGTGATTGTGTGTGAGTGTGTGTGTTGAGGGTGGGTGTGTGTGGGGGTGTGATTGTGTGTGTGTGATTGTGTGTGTGTGAGGGGCTGGGTGTGTGTGTGATTGTGTGGGTGTGATTGTGTGTGAGTGTGTGTGTGGGTGGTTGGGTGTGTGTGTGATTGTGTGGGTGTGATTGTGTGTGCATGTGTGGGGTGGGTGGGTGTGTGTGTGTGGGGTGGTTGGATGTATGTGTAATTATGTGTGTGTGATTGTGTGTGTGTGTGGGGTTTGTGGGTGTGTGTGATTGTGTGTGTGTGATTGCGTGTGTGTGGGGGGTGTGTGTGTGATTGTGTGGGTGTGATTGTGTGTGTGGGGGGGGTGGGTGTGTGTGATTGTGTGTGTGTGTGGGGGGGTTGGTGTGTGTGTGATTGTGTGGGTGTGATTGTGTGTGGGGGTGTGTGTGGGAGGTGTGTGATTGTGTGGGTGTGATTGTGTGTGTGTGATTGTGTGGGTGTGATTGTGTGTGTGTGATTGTGTGGGTGTGATTGTGTGTGTGTGTGTGTGTGGGGAGGGTGGGGGGTGGGTGTGTGTGAGATTGAGAGTGTGTGTGTGTGGGGGGTGGGTGTCCGTGTGTGGGGTGGGTGGGTGTTTGTGTGATTGTGTTTGTGTGTTTGGGGGTGTGTGTGTGATTGTGTGGGTGTGATTGTGTGGGTGTGATTGTGTGTGTGTGTGTGGGTGTGTGTGTGTGTGGGGGTGGTGGTGTGTGTGATTGTATGTGAGTGTTTGTGTGGGGGGTTGGGAGTGTGTGTGGAGTGTGATTGTGTGTGTTTATGATTGTGAGTGTGTATGTGTGAGTGGGTGGGGGTGGGTGTGATTGTGTGCATGTGTGGGGGTGGGTTTTTGTTTGATTGTGTGGGTGTGATTGTGTGTGAGTGTGTGTGGGGGGCATTGGTGTGTGTGTGGGGGGTGTGTCATTGTGTGTGTGTGATTGTGTGCGTGTGGGGGGGTGGGGGTGTGTGTGATATTGTGTGTGTGATTGTGTGGATGTGATTGTGTGTGTGTGTGGGGTGTGTGTGTGTGATTGTGTGTGTGTGGGGGTGGGTGTGTGTGTGATAGTGTGGGTGTGATTGTGTGTGATTGTGTGTGTTTGATTGTGTGTGTGTGATTGTGTGTCTGTGGGGGGTGTGTGTGATTGTGTGGGTGTGATTGTGTTTGTGTGTGTGTGTGTGTGTGTTGGGTGTGTGTGTGTGTGTGATTGTGTGTGTGTGATTGTGTGTGAGTGTGTGTGTTGGGGGTGTGTGTGTGTGGGGGTGTGATTGTGTGTGTGTGAGGGGCTGGGTGTGTGTGTGATTGTGTGGGTGTGATTGTGTGTGAGTGTGTGTGTGGGTGGTTGGGTGTGTGTGTGATTGTGTGGGTGTGATTGTGTGTGTGTGTGTGGGTGTGTGTGTGTGTTCGGGTGGTGGTGTGTGTGATTGTATGTGAGTGTTTGTGTGGGGGGTTGGGTGTGTGTGCGTTTGTGATTGTGAGTGTGTATGTGTGAGGGGGTGGGGGTGGGTGTGATTGTGTGCATGTGTGGGGTGGGTTTTTGTGTGATTGTGTGGGTGTGATTGTGTGTGAGTGTGTGTGGGGGGCATTGGTGTGTGTGTGGGGTGTGTGTCATTGTGTGTGTGATTGTGTGCGTGTGGGGGGGTGGGGGTGTGTGTGATATTGTGTGTGTGATTGTGTGGGTGTGATTGTGTGGGTGTGATTGTGTGTGTGTGTGTGGGTGTGTGTGTGTGTGTGTGTTGGGGTGGTGGTGTATGTGATTGTATGTGAGTGTTTGTGTGAGGGGTTGGGTGTGTGTGCGGGGTGTGATTGTGTGCGTTTGTGATTGTGAGTGTGTATGTGTGAGAGGGTGGGGGTGGGTGTGATTGTGTGCAAGTGTGGGGGTGGGTTTTTGTGTGATCGTGTGGGTGTGATTGTGTGTGAGTGTGTGTTGGGGGCATTGGTGTGTGTGTGGGGGGTGTGTCATTGTGTGTGTGTGATTGTGTGCATGTGGGGGGTGGGGGTGTGTGATTGTGTGTGTGTGATTGCGTGTGTGTGTGGAGGGTGTGTGTGATTGTGTGGGTGTGATTGTGTGCGTGGGGTGGGTGGGTGTGTGTCTGATTGTGTGTGTGGAGGGTGTTTGTGTGATTGTGTGGGTGCGATTGAGTGTGTGTGGGTGGTTGGGTGTGTGTGTGATTGTGTGGGTGTGATTGTGTGTGAGTGTGTGTGTGGAGGGTGTGTGTGTGTGGGGGTGTGTGATTGTGTGGGTGTGATTGTGTGCGTGTGTGATTGTGTGTGTGTGTGTGTGTGGGGGGGGTGTGTGATTGTGTGTGTGTGATTGTGTGGGTGCGATTGTGTGTGTGTGTGGGTGGTTGGGAGTGTGTGTGATTGTGTGGGTGTGATTGTGTGTGCATGTGTGGGGTGGGTGGGTGTGTGTGTGTGGGGTGGTTGGGTGTATGTGTAATTATGTGTGTGTGATTGTGTGTGTGGGGGGGTGTGGGTGTGTGTGTATGGGGTGGGTGTGTGTGTGTGTGTGATTGTGTGTGTGTGATTGCGTGTGTGTGGGGGTGTGTGTGTGTGATTGTGTGGGTGTGATTGTGTGTGTGTGGGGGTGTGTGTGTGATTGTGTGTGTGTGGGGTTTGTGGGTGTGTGTGATTGTGTGTGTGTGATTGCGTGTGTGTGTTGGGGCTGTGTGTGTGATTGTGTGGGTGTGATTGTGTGTGTGTGTGGGGGGGTGGGTGTGTGTGATTGTGTGTGTGTGTGTGGGGGGGTGGGTGTGTGTGTGTGATTGTGTGGGTGTGATTGTGTGTGGGGGTGTGTGTGGGAGGTGTGTGATTGTGTGGGTGTGATTGTGTGTGTGTGATTGTGTGGGTGTGATTGTGTGTGTGTGTGTGTGGGGAGGGTGGGGGGTGGGTGTGTGTGAGATTGAGAGTGTGTGTGTGTGGGGGGGTGGGTGTCCATGTGTGGGGTGGGTGGGTGTTTGTGTGATTGTGTTTGTGTGTGTGGGGGTGTGTGTGTGATTGTGTGGGTGTGATTGTGTGGGTGTGATTGTGTGTGTGTGTGTGGGTGTGTGTGTGTGGGGGGGTGATGGTGTGTGTGATTGTATGTGAGTGTTTGTGTGGGGGGTTGGGAGTGTGTGTGGAGTGTGATTGTGTGCGTTTATGATTGTGTGTGTGTATGTGTGAGTGGGTGGGGGTGGGTGTGATTGTGTGCATGTGTGGGGGTGGGTTTTTGTTTGATTGTGTGGGTGTGATTGTGTGTGAGTGTGTGTGGGGGGCATTGGTGTGTGTGTGGGGGTGTGTCATTGTGTGTGTGTGATTGTGTGCGTGTGGGGGGGTGGGGGTGTGTGTGATATTGTGTGTGTGATTGTGTGGATGTGATTGTGTGTGTGTGGGGGGGTGTGTGTGATTGTGTGTGTGTGGGGGTGGGTGTGTGTGTGATAGTGTGGGTGTGATTGTGTGTGATTGTGTGTGTTTGATTGTGTGTGTGTGATTGTGTGTCTGTGGGGGGTGTGTGTGATTGTGTGGGTGTGATTGTGTTTGTGTGTGTGTGTGTGTGTTGGGTGTGTGTGTGTGTGTGTGTGATTGTGTGTGTGTGATTGTGTGTGAGTGTGTGTGTTGGGGGTGTGTGTGTGTGGGGGTGTGATTGTGTGTGTGTGATTGTGTGTGTGTGAGGGACTGGGTGTGTGTGTGATTGTGTGGGTGTGATAGTGTGTGAGTGTGTGTGTGGGTGGTTGGGTGTGTGTGTGATTGTGTGGGTGTGATTGTGTGTGTGTGTGTGGGTGTGTGTGTGTGTTGGGGTGGTGGTGTGTGTGATTGTATGTGAGTGTTTGTGTGGGGGGTTGGGTGTGTGTGCGTTTGTGATTGTGAGTGTGTATGTGTGAGGGGGTGGGGGTGGGTGTGATTGTGTGCATGTGTGGGGTGGGTTTTTGTGTGATTGTGTGGGTGTGATTGTGTGTGAGTGTGTGTGGGGGGCATTGGTGTGTGTGTGGGGTGTGTGTCATTGTGTGTGTGTGATTGTGTGCGTGTGGGGGGGTGGGGGTGTGTGTGATATTGTGTGTGTGATTGTGTGGGTGTGATTGTGTGGGTGTGATTGTGTGTGTGTGTGTGGGTGTGTGTGTGTGTGTTGGGGTGGTGGTGTATGTGATTGTATGTGAGTGTTTGTGTGAGGGGTTGGGTGTGTGTGCGGGGTGTGATTGTGTATGTTTGATTGTGTGTGTGTGTGATTGTGTGTCTGTTTGGGGTGTGTGTGATTGTGTGGGTGTGATTGTGTGTGTGTGTGTGTGTGTTGGGGGTGGGTGTGTCTGTGATTGTGTGTGAGTTGGGGGTGGGTGTGTGTGTGGGTGTGATTGTGTGTGCATGTGTGGGGTGGGTGGGTGTGTGTGTGGGGTGGTTGGGTGTATTTGTAATTATGTGTGTGTGATTGTGTGTGTGTGTTGGGGGTGTGGGTGTGTGTGTATGGGGTGGGTGGGTGTGTGTGTGATTGTGTGTGTGTGATTGTGTGTGTGTGGGGGTGTGTGTGTGATTGTGTGTGTGTGTGGGGGTGGGTGTGTGTGTGATAGTGTGGGTGTGATTGTGTGTGATTGTGTGTGTTTGATTGGGTGTGTGTGATTGTGTGTCTGTGGGGGGTGTGTGTGATTGTGTGGGTGTGATTGTGTGTGTGTGTGTGTGTGTGTGTGTGTGTGTGTGTGTGTGTGTGTGTGTGTGTGTTGGGTGTGTGTGTGTGTGATTGTGTGTGTGTGATTGTGTGTGAGTGTGTGTGTTGGGGGTGGGTGTGTGTGGGGGTGTGATTGTGTGTGTGTGATTGTGTGTGTGTGAGGGGCTGGGTGTGTGTGTGATTGTGTGGGTGTGATTGTGTGTGAGTGTGTGTGTGGGTGGTTGGGTGTGTGTGTGATTGTGTGGGTGTGATTGTGTTTGCATGTGTGGGGTGGGTGGGTGTGTGTGTGTGGGGTGGTTGGATGTATGTGTAATTATGTGTGTGTGATTGTGTGTGTGTGTGGGGTTTGTGGGTGTGTGTGATTGTGTGTGTGTGATTGCGTGTGTGTGGGGGGGGTGTGTGTGTGATTGTGTGGGTGTGATTGTGTGTGTGTGTGGGGGGGTGGGTGTGTGTGATTGTGTGTGTGTGTGGGGGGGTGGGTGTGTGTGTGATTGTGTGGGTGTGATTGTGTGTGGGGGTGTGTGTGGGAGGTGTGTGATTGTGTGGGTGTGATTGTGTGTGTGTGATTGTGTGGGTGTGATTGTGTGTGTGTGATTGTGTGGGTGTGATTGTGTGTGTGTGTGTGTGGGGAGGGTGGGGGGTGGGTGTGTGTGAGATTGAGAGTGTGTGTGTGTGGGGGGGTGGGTATCCGTGTGTGGGGTGGGTGGGTGTTTGTGTGATTGTGTTTGTGTGTGTGGGGGTGTGTGTGTGATTGTGTGGGTGTGATTGTGTGGGTGTGATTGTGTGTGTGTGTGTGGGTGTGTGTGTGTGTGGGGGTGGTGGTGTGTGTGATTGTATGTGAGTGTTTGTGTGGGGGTTGGGAGTGTGTGTGGAGTGTGATTGTGTGCGTTTATGATTGTGAGTGTGTATGTGTGAGTGGGTGGGGGTGGGTGTGATTGTGTGCATGTGTGGGGGTGGGTTTTTGTTTGATTGTGTGGGTGTGATTGTGTGTGAGTGTGTGTGGGGGGCATTGGTGTGTGTGTGGGGGGTGTGTCATTGTGTGTGTGTGATTGTGTGCGTGTGGGGGGTGGGGGTGTGTGTGATATTGTGTGTGTGATTGTGTGGATGTGATTGTGTGTGTGTGTGGGGGGTGTGTGTGTGATTGTGTGTGTGTGGGGGTGGGTGTGTGTGTGATAGTGTGGGTGTGATTGTGTGTGATTGTGTGTGTTTGATTGTGTGTGTGTGATTGTGTGTCTGTGGGGGGTGTGTGTGATTGTGTGGGTGTGATTGTGTTTGTGTGTGTGTGTGTGTGTTGGGTGTGTGTGTGTGATTGTGTGTGTGATTGTATGTGAGTGTGTGTGTTGGGGGTGTGTGTGTGTGGGGGTGTGATTGTGTGTGTGTGATTGTGTGTGTGTGAGGGGCTGGGTGTGTGTGTGATTGTGTGGGTGTGATTGTGTGTGAGTGTGTGTGTGGGTGGTTGGGTGTGTGTGTGATTGTGTGGGTGTGATTGTGTGTGTGTGTGTGGGTGTGTGTGTGTGTTGGGGTGGTGGTGTGTGTGATTGTATGTGAGTGTTTGTGTGGGGGGTTGGGTGTGTGTGTGCGTTTGTGATTGTGAGTGTGTATGTGTGAGGGGGTGGGGGTGGGTGTGATTGTGTGCATGTGTGGGGTGGGTTTTTGTGTGATTGTGTGGGTGTGATTGTGTGTGAGTGTGTGTGGGGGGCATTGGTGTGTGTGTGGGGTGTGTGTCATTGTGTGTGTGTGATTGTGTGCGTGTGGGGGGGTGGGGGTGTGTGTGATATTGTGTGTGTGATTGTGTGGGTGTGATTGTGTGGGTGTGATTGTGTGTGTGTGTGTGGGTGTGTGTGTGTGTGTTGGGGTGGTGGTGTATGTGATTGTATGTGAGTGTTTGTGTGAGGGGTTGGGTGTGTGTGCGGGGTGTGATTGTGTGCGTTTGTGATTGTGAGTGTGTATGTGTGAGGGGGTGGGGGTGGGTGTGATTGTGTGCAAGTGTGGGGGTGGGTTTTTGTGTGATCGTGTGGGTGTGATTGTGTGTGAGTGTGTGTTGGGGGCATTGGTGTGTGTGTGGGGGGTGTGTCATTGTGTGTGTGTGATTGTGTGCGTGTGGGGGGTGGGGGTGTGTGATTGCGTGTGTGTGTGGAGGGTGTGTGTGATTGTGTGGGTGTGATTGTGTGCGTGGGGTGGGTGGGTGTGTGTCTGATTGTGTGTGTGGAGGGTGTTTGTGTGATTGTGTGGGTGCGATTGAGTGTGTGTGGGTGGTTGGGTGTGTGTGTGATTGTGTGGGTGTGATTGTGTGTGAGTGTGTGTGTGGAGGGTGTGTGTGTGGGGGTGTGTGATTGTGTGGGTGTGATTGTGTGCGTGTGTGATTGTGTGTGTGTGTGTGTGGGGGGGGGGGTGTGTGATTGTGTGTGTGTGATTGTGTGGGTGCGATTGTGTGTGTGTGTGGGTGGTTGGGAGTGTGTGTGATTGTGTGGGTGTGATTGTGTGTGCATGTGTGGGGTGGGTGGGTGTGTGTGTGTGGGGTGGTTGGGTGTATGTGTAATTATGTGTGTGTGATTGTGTGTGTGGGGGGGGTGTGGGTGTGTGTGTATGGGGTGGGTGTGTGTGTGTGTGATTGTGTGTGTGTGATTGCGTGTGTGTGGGTGTGTGTGTGTGTGATTGTGTGGGTGTGATTGTGTGTGTGTGGGGGTGTGTGTGTGATTGTGTGTGTGTGTGGGGTTTGTGGGTGTGTGTGATTGTGTGTGTGTGATTGCGTGTGTGTGTGGGGGCTGTGTGTGTGATTGTGTGGGTGTGATTGTGTGTGTGTGGGGGGGGGTGGGTGTGTGTGATTGTGTGTGTGTGTGGGGGGGGTGGGTGTGTGTGTGATTGTGTGGGTGTGATTGTGTGTGGGGGTGTGTGTGGGAGGTGTGTGATTGTGTGTGTGTGATTGTGTGTGTGTGATTGTGTGGGTGTGATTGTGTGTGTGTGTGTGTGTGGGGAGGGTGGGGGGTGGGTGTGTGTGAGATTGAGAGTGTGTGTGTGTGGGGGGGTGGGTGTCCGTGTGTGGGGTGGGTGGGTGTTTGTGTGATTGTGTTTGTGTGTGTGGGGGTGTGTGTGTGATTGTGTGGGTGTGATTGTGTGGGTGTGATTGTGTGTGTGTGTGTGGGTGTGTGTGTGTGTGGGGGTGATGGTGTGTGTGATTGTATGTGAGTGTTTGTGTGGGGGTTGGGAGTGTGTGTGGAGTGTGATTGTGTGCGTTTATGATTGTGAGTGTGTATGTGTGAGTGGGTGGGGGTGGGTGTGATTGTGTGCATGTGTGGGGGTGGGTTTTTGTTTGATTGTGTGGGTGTGATTGTGTGTGAGTGTGTGTGGGGGGCATTGGTGTGTGTGTGGGGGGTGTGTCATTGTGTGTGTGTGATTGTGTGCGTGTGGGGGGGTGGGGGTGTGTGTGATATTGTGTGTGTGATTGTGTGGATGTGATTTTGTGTGTGTGTGGGGGGTGTGTGTGTGATTGTGTGTGTGTGGGGGTGGGTGTGTGTGTGATAGTGTGGGTGTGATTGTGTGTGATTGTGTGTGTTTGATTGTGTGTGTGTGATTGTGTGTCTGTGGGGGGTGTGTGTGATTGTGTGGGTGTGATTGTGTTTGTGTGTGTGTGTGTTGGGTGTGTGTGTGTGATTGTGTGTGTGTGATTGTGTGTGAGTGTGTGTGTTGGGGGTGTGTGTGTGTGGGGTGTGATTGTGTGTGTGTGATTGTGTGTGTGTGAGGGGCTGGGTGTGTGTGTGATTGTGTGGGTGTGATTGTGTGTGAGTGTGTGTGTGGGTGGTTGGGTGTGTGTGTGATTGTGTGGGTGTGATTGTGTGTGTGTGTGTGGGTGTGTGTGTGTGTGTTGGGGTGGTGGTGTGTGTGATTGTATGTGAGTGTTTGTGTGGGGGGTTGGGTGTGTGTGCGTTTGTGATTGTGAGTGTGTATGTGTGAGGGGGTGGGGGTGGGTGTGATTGTGTGCATGTGTGGGGTGGGTTTTTGTGTGATTGTGTGGGTGTGATTGTGTGTGAGTGTGTGTGGGGGGCATTGGTGTGTGTGTGGGGGGTGTGTCATTGTGTGTGTGTGATTGTGTGCGTGTGGGGGGGTGGGGGTGTGTGTGATATTGAGTGTGTGATTGTGTGGGTGTGATTGTGTGGGTGTGATTGTGTGTGTGTGTGTGGGTGTGTGTGTGTGTGTTGGGGTGGTGGTGTATGTGATTGTATGTGAGTGTTTGTGTGAGGGGTTGGGTGTGTGTGCGGGGTGTGATTGTGTGCGTTTGTGATTGTGAGTGTGTATGTGTGAGGGGGTGGGGGTGGGTGTGATTGTGTGCATGTGTGGGGGTGGGTTTTTGTGTGATCGTGTGGGTGTGATTGTGTGTGAGTGTGTGTTGGGGGCATTGGTGTGTGTGTGGGGGGTGTGTCATTGTGTGTGTGTGATTGTGTGCGTGTGGGGGGTGGAGGTGTGTGATTGTGTGTGTGTGATTGCGTGTGTGTGTGGAGGGTGTTTGTGATTGTGTGGGTGTGATTGTGTGCGTGGGGTGGGTGGGTGTGTGTCTGATTGTGTGTGTGGAGGGTGTTTGTGTGATTGTGTGGGTGCGATTGAGTATGTGTGGGTGGTTGGGTGTGTGTGTGATTGTGTGGGTGTGATTGTGTGTGAGTGTGTGTGTGGAGGGTGTGTGTGTGGGGGTGTGTGATTGTGTGGGTGTGATTGTGTGCGTGTGTGATTGTGTGTGTGTGTGTGGGGGGGGGTGTGTGTGATTGTGTGTGTGTGATTGTGTGGGTGCGATTGTGTGTGTGTGTGTGGGTGGTTGGGTGTGTGTGTGATTGTGTGGGTGTGATTGTGTGTGCATGTGTGGGGTGGGTGGGTGTGTGTGTGTGGGTTGGTTGGGTGTATGTGTAATTATGTGTGTGTGATTGTGTGTGTGGGGGTGTGTGGGTGTGTGTGTATGGGGTGGGTGTGTGTGTGTGTGTGATTGTGTGTGTGTGATTGCGTGTGTGTGGGGGTGTGTGTGTGTGATTGTGTGGGTGTGATTGTGTGTGTGTGGGGGTGTGTGTGTGATTGTGTGTGTGTGTGGGGGGTGGGTGTGTGTCTGATTGTGTGGGTGTGATTGTGTGTGATTGTGTATGTTTGATTGTGTGTGTGTGATTGTGTGTCTGTGGGGGGTGTGTGTGATTGTGTGGGTGTGATTGTGTGTGTGTGTGTTTGTGTTGGGGTGGGTGTGTCTGTGATTGTGTGTGAGTTGGGGGTGGGTGTGCGTGTGGGTGTGATTGTGTGTGCATGTGTGGGGTGGGTGGGTGTGTGTGTGGGGTGGTTGGGTGTATGTGTAATTATGTGTGTGTGATTGTGTGTGTGTGTTGTGGGTGTGGGTGTGTGTGTATGGGGTGGGTGGGTGTGTGTGTGATTGTGTGTGTGTGATTGTGTGTGTGTGTGGGGTGTGTGTGTGATTGTGTGTGTGTGGGGGTGGGTGTGTGTGTGATAGTGTGGGTGTGATTGTGTGTGATTGTGTGTGTTTGATTGTGTGTGTGTGATTGTGTGTCTGTGGGGGGTGTGTGTGATTGTGTGGGTGTGATTGTGTTTGTGTGTGTGTGTGTGTTGGGTGTGTGTGTGTGTGATTGTGTGTGTGTGATTGTGTGTGAGTGTGTGTGTTGGGGGTGTGTGTGTGTGGGGGTGTGATTGTGTGTGTGTGATTGTGTGTGTGTGAGGGGCTGGGTGTGTGTGTGCTTGTGTGGGTGTGATTGTGTGTGAGTGTGTGTGTGGGTGGTTGGGTGTGTGTGTGATTGTGTGGGTGTGATTGTGTGGGTGTGATTGTGTGTGTGTGTGTGGGTGTGTGTGTGTGTGTTGGGGTGGTGGTGTGTGTGATTGTATGTGAGTGTTTGTGTGGGGGGTTGGCTGTGTGTGCGTTTGTGATTGTGAGTGTGTATGTGTGAGGGGTTGGGGGTGGGTGTGATTGTGTGCATGTGTGGGGTGGGTTTTTGTGTGATTGTGTGGGTGTGATTGTGTGTGAGTGTGTGTGGGGGGCATTGGTGTGTGTGTGGGGGGTGTGTCATTGTGTGTGTGTGATTGTGTGGGTGTGATTGTGTGGGTGTGATTGTGTGTGTGTGTGTGTGGGTGTGTGTGTGTGTGTTGGGGTGGTGGTGTATGTGATTGTATGTGAGTGTTTGTGTGAGGGGTTGAGTGTGTGTGCGGGGTGTGATTGTGTGCGTTTGTGATTGTGTGTGTGTATGTGTGAGGGGGTGGGGGTGGGTGTGATTGTGTGCATGTGTGGGGGTGGGTTTTTGTGTGATCGTGTGGGTGTGATTGTGTGGGTGCGATTGTGTGCGTGTGGGGGGTGGAGGTGTGTGATTGTGTGTGTGTGATTGCGTGTGTGTGTGGAGGGTGTTTGTGATTGTGTGGGTGTGATTGTGTGCGTGGGGTGGGTGGGTGTGTGTCTGATTGTGTGTGTGGAGGGTGTTTGTGTGATTGTGTGGGTGCGATTGAGTGTGTGTGGGTGGTTGGGTGTGTGTGTGATTGTGTGGGTGTGATTGTGTGTGAGTGTGTGTGTGGAGGGTGTGTGTGTGGGGGTGTGTGATTGTGTGGGTGTGATTGTGTGCGTGTGTGATTGTGTGTGTGTGTGTGTGGGGGGGGTGTGTGATTGTGTGTGTGTGATTGTGTGGGTGCGATTGTGTGTGTGTGTGTGGGTGGTTGGGTGTGTGTGTGATTGTGTGGGTGTGATTGTGTGTGCATGTGTGGGGTGGGTGGGTGTGTGTGTGTGTGGGGTGGTTGGGTGTATGTGTAATTATGTGTGTGTGATTGTGTGTGTGGGGGGGTGTGGGTGTGTGTGTATGGGGTGGGTGTGTGTGTGTGTGTGATTGTGTGTGTGTGATTGCGTGTGTGTGGGGGTGTGTGTGTGTGATTGTGTGGGTGTGATTGTGTGTGTGTGGGGGTGTGTGTGTGATTGTGTGTGTGTGTGGGGGGTGGGTGTGTGTCTGATTGTGTGGGTGTGATTGTGTGTGATTGTGTATGTTTGATTGTGTGTGTGTGATTGTGTGTCTGTGGGGGGTGTGTGTGATTGTGTGGGTGTGATTGTGTGTGTGTGTGTTTGTGTTGGGGTGGGTGTGTCTGTGATTGTGTGTGAGTTGGGGGTGGGTGTGCGTGTGGGTGTGATTGTGTGTGCATGTGTGGGGTGGGTGGGTGTGTGTGTGGGGTGGTTGGGTGTATGTGTAATTATGTGTGTGTGATTGTGTGTGTGTGTTGTGGGTTTGGGTGTGTGTGTGTGGGGTGGGTGGGTGTGTGTGTGATTGTGTGTGTGTGATTGTGTGTGTGTGTGGGGTGTGTGTGTGATTGTGTGTGTGTGGGGGTGGGTGTGTGTGTGATAGTGTGGGTGTGTTTGTGTGTGATTGTGTGTGTTTGATTGTGTGTGTGTGATTGTGTGTCTGTGGGGGGTGTGTGTGATTGTGTGGGTGTGATTGTGTTTGTGTGTGTGTGTGTGTGTTGGGTGTGTGTGTGTGTGATTGTGTGTGTGTGTGATTGTGTGTGAGTGTGTGTGTTGGGGGTGTGTGTGTGTGGGGGTGTGATTGTGTGTGTGTGATTGTGTGTGTGTGAGGGGCTGGGTGTGTGTGTGCTTGTGTGGGTGTGATTGTGTGTGAGTGTGTGTGTGGGTGGTTGGGTGTGTGTGTGATTGTGTGGGTGTGATTGTGTGGGTGTGATTGTGTGTGTGTGTGGGTGTGTGTGTGTGTGTTGGGGTGGTGGTGTGTGTGATTGTATGTGAGTGTTTGTGTGGGGGGTTGGGTGTGTGTGCGTTTGTGATTGTGAGTGTGTATGTGTGAGGGGGTGGGGGTGGGTGTGATTGTGTGCATGGGTGGGGTGGGTTTTTGTGTGATTGTGTGGGTGTGATTGTGTGTGAGTGTGTGTGGGGGGCATTGGTGTGTGTGTGGGGGTCTGTCATTGTGTGTGTGTGATTGTGTGCGTGTGGGGGGGTGGGGGTGTGTGTGATATTGTGTGTGTGATTGTGTGGATGTGATTGTGTGTGTGTATGTGGTGGGGGGTGGGTGAGTGTGTGATTGAGATTGTGTGAGTGGGTGGGTTTGTGTGTGTGATTGTGTGTGTGAGATTGCGTGTGTGTGTGGAGGTTGTGTGTGATTGTGTGGGTGTGAGGGGCTGGGTGTGTGTGTGATTGTGTGGGTGTGATTGTGTGTGAGTGTGTGTGTGGGTGGTTGGGTGTGTGTGATTGTGTGGGTGTGATTGTGTGTGCATGTGTGGGGTGGGTGGGTGTGTGTGTGGGGTGGTTGGTTGTATGTGTAATTATGTGTGTGTGATTGTGTGTGTGTGTGGGGTTTGTGGGTGTGTGTGATTGTGTGTGTGTGATTGCGTGTGTGTGGGGGGTGTGTGTGTGATTGTGTGGGTGTGATTGTGTGTGTGTGTGTGTGTGTGTGTGGGTGTGTGTGTGTGTGTGTGTGTGTGTGTGTTGGGTGTGTGTGCGTGTGTGATTGTGTGTGTGTGATTGTGTGTGAGTGTGTGTGTTGGGGTGGGTGTGTGTGATTGTGTGTATGTGCGGGGGGGTGGTGGGTAGGTGGGTGTGTATGTGATTGTGTGTATGTGATTGTGTGGGTGTGCTTGTGTGGCTGTGATTCTGTGTGTTGGGGGTGTGTGTGTGATTGTGTGTGTGTGTGTGATGTGAAGGGTGTGTGTCTGATTGTGGGATTGATTTTATGTGTGTGTGTGGGGGGGGTGATAGTGTGTGTGTGATTGTGTGTGTGGGGGGGTGGGTGGGGGTGTGATTGTGTGTGTGTGTGGGGGGGGTGTGTGATTGTGTGTGTGTGATTGTGTGGGTGCGATTGAGTGTGTGTGGGTGGTTGGGTGTGTGTGTGATTGTGTGTGAATGTGTGGGGTGAGTGGGTGTGTGTGTGTTGGGTGGTTGGGTGTATGTGTAATTATGTGTGTGTGATTGTGTGTGTGTGTGGGGGGGGTTGGGTGTGTGTGTATGGGGTGGGTGGGTGTGTATGTGATTGTGTGTGTGATTGCGTGTGTGTGGGGGGGTGTGTGTGATTGTGTGTGTGTGTGATTGCGTGTGTGTGGGGGTGTGTGTGTGTGATTGTGTGGGTGTGATTGTGTGTGTGTGTGGGGGGGTGTGTGTGTGATTGTGTGTGTGTGGGGGGTGGGTGTGTGTGTTTTGTGTGGGTGTGATTGTGTGTGATTGTTTATGTTTGATTGTGTGTGTGTGATTGTATGTCTGTGGGGGGTGTGTCTGATTGTGTGGGTGTGATTGTGTGTGTGTGGGGGGTGGGTGTGTGAGTTTTGTGTGGGTGTGATTGTGTGTGATTGTGTATGTTTGATTGTGTGTGTGTGATTGTATGTCTGTGGGGGTGTGTGTGATTGTGTGGGTGTGATTGTGTGTGTGTGTGTTGTGGGTGGGTGTGTCTGTGATTGTGTGTGTGTGATTGTGTGTGTGTGTGAGGGGATGGGTGTATGTGAGATTGTGTGTGTGTGATTGTGTGGGTGTGATTGTGTGTTTGTGTGTGATTGTGTATGTGTGATTGTGTGGGAGTGATTGAGTGTGTGTGTGTGGGGTGGGTGGGTGTATGTGTGATTATGAGTGTGTGATTGTGTGTGTGTGGGGGGTGTGTGTGTAATTGTGTGGGTGTGATTGTGCGTGTGTGTGTGCGTGCATGCATGCGTGCGTGCGTGCGTGCGTGCGTGCGTGCGTGCGTGTGCAATTGTGTGTGTGTGATTGTGTGTGTGAGGGGCTGGGTGTGTGTGCGATTGTGTGGGTGTGATTGTGTGTGAGTGTGTGTGTGGGGCGTGGGTGTGTGTGTGTGGGGGTTGTGATTGAGTGTGTGTGATTGTGTGGGTGTGATTGTGTGTGTGTGGGGGAGGTGTTGGTGTGTGTGCGATTGTGTGGGTGTGATTGTGTGTGTGCATGTGGGGGGGTGGGTGTGTGTGTGATTGAGTGTGTGTGTGTGTGTGTGTGTGTGTGTGTGATTGTGTGTATGTGCGGGGGGTTGGTGGGTAGGTGGGTGTGTATGTGATTGTGTGTATGTGATTGTGTGGGTGTGCTTGTGTGTCTGTGATTCTGTGTGTTGGGGGTGTGTGTGTGATTGTGTGTGTGTGTGATGTGAAGGGTGTGTGTCTGATTGTGGGATTGATTTTATGTGTGTGTGTGTGTGGGGGGTGATAGTGTGTGTGTGATTGTGTGTGTGGGGGGGTGGGTGGGTGTGTGATTGTGTGTGTGTGTGGGGGATGTGTGATTGTGTGTGTGTGATTGTGTGGGTGCGATTGAGTGTGTGTGGGTGGTTGGGTGTGTGTGTGATTGTGTGTGAATGTGTGGGGTGGATGGGTGTGTGTGTGTTGGGTGGTTGGGTGTATGTGTAATTATGTGTGTGTGATTATGTGTGTGTGTGGGGGGTTGGGTGTGTGTGTATGGGGTGGGTGGGTGTGTATGTGATTGTGTGTGTGATTGCGTGTGTGTGGGGGGGTGTGTGTGATTGTGTGTGTGTGATTGCGTGTGTGGGGGTGTGTGTGTGTGATTGTGTGGGTGTGATTGTGTATGTGTGTGGGTGTGTGTGTGTGTGATTGTGTGTGTGTGTGGGGGGTGGGTGTGTGTGTTTTGTGTGGGTGTGATTGTGTGTGATTGTGTATGTTTGATTGTGTGTGTGTGATTGTATGTCTGTGGGGGGTGTGTGTGATTGTGTGGGTGTGATTGTGTGTGTGTGTGGGGGGGTGGGTGTGTGTGTTTTGTGTGGGTGTGATTGTGTGTGATTGTGTATGTTTGATTGTGTGTGTGTGATTGTATGTCTGTGGGGGGTGTGTGTGATTGTGTGGGTGTGATTGTGTGTGTGTGTTTGTTGTGGGTGGGTGTGTCTGTGATTGTGTGTGTGTGATTGTGTGTGAGTGTGTGTGTTGGGGGTGGGTGTGTGTGGGGTGTGATTGTGTGTGTGTGATTGTGTGTGTGTGAGGGGCTGGGTGTGTGTGTGATTGTGTGGGTGTGATTGTGTGTGAGTATGTGTGTGGGTGGTTGGGTGTGTGTGTGATTGTGTGGGTGTGATTGTGTGTGCATGTGTGGGGTGGGTGGGTGTGTGTGTGTGGGGTGGTTGGATGTATGTGTAATTATGTGTGTGTGATTGTGTGTGTGTGGGGTTTGTGGGTGTGTGTGATTGTGTGTGTGTGATTGTGTGTGTGTGTGGGGTGTGTGTGTGTGATTGTGTGGGTGTGATTGTGTGTGTGTGTGTGGGTGTGTGTGTGTGTGATTGTGTGTGTGTGTGAGGGGGTGGGTGTGTGTGTGATTGTGTGGGTGTGATTGTGTGTGGGGGTGTGTGTGGGAGGTGTGTGATTGTGTGGGTGTGATTGTGTGTGTGTGATTGTGTGTGTGATTGTGTGTGTGTGTGTGTGGGGAGGGTGGGGGGTGGGTGTGTGTGAGATTGAGAGTGTGTGTTTGGGGGGAGGTGGGTGTCTGTGTGTGGGGTGGGTGGGTGTGTGTGTGATTGTGTTTGTGTGTGTGGGGGTGTGTGTGTGATTGTGTGGGTGTGATTGTGTGGGTGTGATTGTGTGTGTGTGTGTGGGTGTGTGTGTGTGTTGGGGTGGTGGTGTGTGTGATTGTATGTGAGTGTTTGTGTGGGGGGTTGGGTGTGTGTGCGGGGTGTGATTGTGTGCGTTTGTGATTGTAAGTGTGTATGTGTGAGGGGGAGGGGGTGGGTGTGATTGTGTGCATGTGTGGGGGTGGGTTTTTGTGTGATTGTGTGGGTGTGATTGTGTGTGAGTGTGTGTGGGGGGCATTGGTGTGTGTGTGGGGGGTGTGTCATTGTCTGTGTGTGGGGGGGTGGGGGTGTGTGTGATATTGTGTGTGTGATTGTGTGGGTGTGATTGTGTGTGAGTGTGTGTGTGGGTGGTTGGGTGTGTGTGTGATTGTGTGGGTGTGATTGTGTGGGTGTGATTGTGTGTGTGTGTGTTGGTGTGTGTGTGTGTGTTGGGGTGGTGGTGTGTGTGATTGTATGTGAGTGTTTGTGTGGGGGGTTGGGTGTGTGTGCGTTTGTGATTGTGAGTTTGTATGTGTGAGGGGGTGGGGGTGGGTGTGATTGTGTGCATGTGTGGGGTGGGTTTTTGTGTGATTGTGTGGGTGTGATTGTGTGTGTGTGTGGGGGGTGTGTCATTGTGTGTGTGTGATTGTGTGCGTGTGGGGGGGTGGGGGTGTGTGTGATATTGTGTGTGTGATTGTGTGGATGTGATTGTGTGTGTGTGTCTGTGGGGGGTGTGTGTGATTGTGTGGGTGTGATTGTGTGTGTGTGTGTGTGTGTGTTGGGGGTGGGTGTGTCTGTGATTGTGTGTGAGTTGGGGGTGGGTGTGTGTGTGGGTGTGATTGTGTGTGCATGTGTGGGGTGGGTGGGTGTGTGTGTGGGGTGGTTGGGTGTATTTGTAATTATGTGTGTGTGATTGTGTGTGTGTGTTGGGGGTGTGGGTGTGTGTGTATGGGGTGGGTGGGTGTGTGTGTGATTGTGTGTGTGTGATTGTGTGTGTGTGGGGGTGTGTGTGTGTGATTGTGTGTGTGTGTGGGGGTGGGTGTGTGTGTGATAGTGTGGGTGTGATTGTGTGTGATTGTGTGTGTTTGATTGGGTGTGTGTGATTGTGTGTCTGTGGGGGGTGTGTGTGATTGTGTGGGTGTGATTGTGTGTGTGTGTGTGTGTGTGTGTGTGTGTTGGGTGTGTGTGTGTGATTGTGTGTGTGTGATTGTGTGTGAGTGTGTGTGTTGGGGGTGGGTGTGTGTGGGGGTGTGATTGTGTGTGTGTGATTGTGTGTGTGTGAGGGGCTGGGTGTGTGTGTGAGTGTGTGTGTGGGTGGTTGGGTGTGTGTGTGATTGTGTGGGTGTGATTGTGTGTGCATGTGTGGGGTGGGTGGGTGTGTGTGTGTGCGGTGGTTGGATGTATGTGTAATTATGTGTGTGTGATTGTGTGTGTGTGTGGGGTTTGTGGGTGTGTGTGATTGTGTGTGTGTGATTGTGTGGGTGTGATTGTGTGTGTGTGGGGGGTGGGTGTGTGAGTTTTGTGTGGGTGTGATTGTGTGTGATTGTGTATGTTTGATTGTGTGTGTGTGATTGTATGTCTGTGGGGGTGTGTGTGATTGTGTGGGTGTGATTGTGTGTGTGTGTGTTGTGGGTGGGTGTGTCTGTGATTGTGTGTGTGTGATTGTGTGTGTGTGTGAGGGGATGGGTGTATGTGAGATTGTGTGTGTGTGATTGTGTGGGTGTGATTGTGTGTTTGTGTGTGATTGTGTATGTGTGATTGTGTGGGAGTGATTGTGTGTGTGTGTGGTGGGGGTGTGTGGGGGTGTGTGTGATTGTGTGTATGTGATTGTGTGTGTGTGATTGTGTGTGTGTGTGGTGAGGGGTGTGTGTGTGTGATTGAGTGTGTGTGTGTGGGGTGGGTGGGTGTATGTGTGATTATGAGTGTGTGATTGTGTGTGTGTGGGGGGTGTGTGTGTAATTGTGTGGGTGTGATTGTGCGTGTGTGTGTGCGTGCATGCATGCGTGCGTGCGTGCGTGCGTGCGTGCGTGTGCAATTGTGTGTGTGTGATTGTGTGTGTGAGGGGCTGGGTGTGTGTGCGATTGTGTGGGTGTGATTGTGTGTGAGTGTGTGTGTGGGGCGTGGGTGTGTGTGTGTGGGGGTTGTGATTGAGTGTGTGTGATTGTGTGGGTGTGATTGTGTGTGTGTGGGGGAGGTGTTGGTGTGTGTGCGATTGTGTGGGTGTGATTGTGTGTGTGCATGTGGGGGGGTGGGTGTGTGTGTGATTGAGTGTGTGTGTGTGTGTGTGTGTGTGTGTGTGATTGTGTGTATGTGCGGGGGGTTGGTGGGTAGGTGGGTGTGTATGTGATTGTGTGTATGTGATTGTGTGGGTGTGCTTGTGTGTCTGTGATTCTGTGTGTTGGGGGTGTGTGTGTGATTGTGTGTGTGTGTGATGTGAAGGGTGTGTGTCTGATTGTGGGATTGATTTTATGTGTGTGTGTGTGTGGGGGGTGATAGTGTGTGTGTGATTGTGTGTGTGGGGGGGTGGGTGGGTGTGTGATTGTGTGTGTGTGTGGGGGATGTGTGATTGTGTGTGTGTGATTGTGTGGGTGCGATTGAGTGTGTGTGGGTGGTTGGGTGTGTGTGTGATTGTGTGTGAATGTGTGGGGTGGATGGGTGTGTGTGTGTTGGGTGGTTGGGTGTATGTGTAATTATGTGTGTGTGATTATGTGTGTGTGTGGGGGGTTGGGTGTGTGTGTATGGGGTGGGTGGGTGTGTATGTGATTGTGTGTGTGATTGCGTGTGTGTGGGGGGGTGTGTGTGATTGTGTGTGTGTGATTGCGTGTGTGGGGGTGTGTGTGTGTGATTGTGTGGGTGTGATTGTGTATGTGTGTGGGTGTGTGTGTGTGTGATTGTGTGTGTGTGTGGGGGGTGGGTGTGTGTGTTTTGTGTGGGTGTGATTGTGTGTGATTGTGTATGTTTGATTGTGTGTGTGTGATTGTATGTCTGTGGGGGGTGTGTGTGATTGTGTGGGTGTGATTGTGTGTGTGTGTGGGGGGGGGTGGGTGTGTGTGTTTTGTGTGGGTGTGATTGTGTGTGATTGTGTATGTTTGATTGTGTGTGTGTGATTGTATGTCTGTGGGGGGTGTGTGTGATTGTGTGGGTGTGATTGTGTGTGTGTGTTTGTTGTGGGTGGGTGTGTCTGTGATTGTGTGTGTGTGATTGTGTGTGAGTGTGTGTGTTGGGGGTGGGTGTGTGTGGGGTGTGATTGTGTGTGTGTGATTGTGTGTGTGTGAGGGGCTGGGTGTGTGTGTGATTGTGTGGGTGTGATTGTGTGTGAGTATGTGTGTGGGTGGTTGGGTGTGTGTGTGATTGTGTGGGTGTGATTGTGTGTGCATGTGTGGGGTGGGTGGGTGTGTGTGTGTGGGGTGGTTGGATGTATGTGTAATTATGTGTGTGTGATTGTGTGTGTGTGGGGTTTGTGGGTGTGTGTGATTGTGTGTGTGTGATTGTGTGTGTGTGTGGGGTGTGTGTGTGTGATTGTGTGGGTGTGATTGTGTGTGTGTGTGTGGGTGTGTGTGTGTGTGATTGTGTGTGTGTGTGAGGGGGTGGGTGTGTGTGTGATTGTGTGGGTGTGATTGTGTGTGGGGGTGTGTGTGGGAGGTGTGTGATTGTGTGGGTGTGATTGTGTGTGTGTGATTGTGTGTGTGATTGTGTGTGTGTGTGTGTGGGGAGGGTGGGGGGTGGGTGTGTGTGAGATTGAGAGTGTGTGTTTGGGGGGAGGTGGGTGTCTGTGTGTGGGGTGGGTGGGTGTGTGTGTGATTGTGTTTGTGTGTGTGGGGGTGTGTGTGTGATTGTGTGGGTGTGATTGTGTGGGTGTGATTGTGTGTGTGTGTGTGGGTGTGTGTGTGTGTTGGGGTGGTGGTGTGTGTGATTGTATGTGAGTGTTTGTGTGGGGGGTTGGGTGTGTGTGCGGGGTGTGATTGTGTGTGTTTGTGATTGTAAGTGTGTATGTGTGAGGGGGAGGGGGTGGGTGTGATTGTGTGCATGTGTGGGGGTGGGTTTTTGTGTGATTGTGTGGGTGTGATTGTGTGTGAGTGTGTGTGGGGGGCATTGGTGTGTGTGTGGGGGGTGTGTCATTGTCTGTGTGTGATTGTGTGCGTGTGGGGGGGTGGGGGTGTGTGTGATATTGTGTGTGTGATTGTGTGGGTGTGATTGTGTGTGAGTGTGTGTGTGGGTGGTTGGGTGTGTGTGTGATTGTGTGGGTGTGATTGTGTGGGTGTGATTGTGTGTGTGTGTGTTGGTGTGTGTGTGTGTGTTGGGGTGGTGGTGTGTGTGATTGTATGTGAGTGTTTGTGTGGGGGGTTGGGTGTGTGTGCGTTTGTGATTGTGAGTTTGTATGTGTGAGGGGGTGGGGGTGGGTGTGATTGTGTGCATGTGTGGGGTGGGTTTTTGTGTGATTGTGTGGGTGTGATTGTGTGTGTGTGTGGGGGGTGTGTCATTGTGTGTGTGTGATTGTGTGCGTGTGGGGGGGTGGGGGTGTGTGTGATATTGTGTGTGTGATTGTGTGGATGTGATTGTGTGTGTGTGTATGTGGTGGGGGGTGGGTGAGTGTGTGATTGAGATTGTGTGAGTGGGTGGGTTTGTGTGTGTGATTGTGTGTGTGTGATTGCGTGTGTGTGTGGAGGTTGTGTGTGATTGTGTGGGTGTGAGGGGCTGGGTGTGTGTGTGATTGTGTGGGTGTGATTGTGTGTGAGTGTGTGTGTGGGTGGTTGGGTGTGTGTGATTGTGTGGGTGTGATTGTGTGTGCATGTGTGGGGTGGGTGGGTGTGTGTGTGGTGTGGTTGGTTGTATGTGTAATTATGTGTGTGTGATTGTGTGTGTGTGTGGGGTTTGTGGGTGTGTGTGATTGTGTGTGTGTGATTGCGTGTGTGTGGGGTGTGTGTGTGTGATTGTGTGGGTGTGATTGTGTGTGTGTGTGTGTGTGTGTGTGTGTGTGTGTTGGGTGTGTGTGTGTGTGATTGTGTGTGTGTGATTGTGTGTGAGTGTGTGTGTTGGGGTGGGTGTGTGTGGAGTGTGATTGTGTGTGTGTGATTGTGTGTGTGTGAGGGGCTGGGTGTGTGTGTGATTGTGTGGGTGTGATTGTGTGTGAGTGTGTGTGTGGGTGGTTGGGTGTGTGTGATTGTGTGGGTGTGATTGTGTGTGCATGTGTGGGGTGGGTAGGTGTGTGTGTGGGGTGGTTGGTTGTATGTGTAATTATGTGTGTGTGATTGTGTGTGTGTGTGGGGTTTGTGGGTGTGTGTGATTGTGTGTGTGTGATTGCGTGTGTGTGTGGGGGGTGTGTGTGTGTGATTGTGTGGGTGTGATTGTGTGTGTGTGTGTGTGTGGGGGGTGGGTGTCTGTGTGTGGGGTGGGTGGGTGTGTGTGTGATTGTGTTTGTGTGTGTGGGGGTGTGTGTGTGATTGTGTGGGTGTGATTGTGTGGGTGTGATTGTGTGTGTGTGTGTGGGTGTGTGTGTGTGTGTTGGGGTGGTGGTGTGTGTGATTGTGTGTGGGGGGTTGGGTGTGTGTGCGGGGTGTGATTGTGTGCGTTTGTGATTGAGAGTGTGTATGTGTGAGGGGGTGGGGGTGGGTGTGATTGTGTGCATGTGTGGGGGTGGGTTTTTGTGTGATTGTGTGGGTCTGATTGTGTGTGAGTGTGTGTGGGGGGCATTGGTGTGTGTGTGGGGGGTGTGTCATTGTGTGTGTGTGATTCTGTGCGTGTGGGGGGGTGGGGGTGTGTGATTGTGTGTGTGTGATTGCGTGTGTGTGTGGAGGGTGTGTGTGATTGTGTGGGTGTGATTGTGTGTGTGGGGTGGGTGGGTGTGTGTCTGATTGTGTGTGTGGATGGTGTTTGTGTGATTGTGTGGGTGTGATTGTGTGCGTGCGATTGAGTGTGTGTGGGTGGTTGGGTGTGTGTGTGATTGTGTGGGTGTGATTGTGTGTGTGTGTGTGGAGGGTGTGTGTGTGGGGTTGTGTGATTGTGTGGGTGTGATTGTGTGCGTGTGTGATTGTGTGTGTGTGATTGTGTGGGTGCGATTGTGTGTGTGTGTGGGTGGTTGGGTGTGTGTGTGATTGTGTGGGTGTGATTGTGTGTGCATGTGTGGGGTGGGTGGGTGTGTGTGTGTGGGGTGGTTGGGTACATGTGTAATTATGTGTGTGTGATTGTGTGTGGGGGGGGGTGTGGGTGTGTGTGTATGGGGTGGGTGTGTGTGTGTGTGTGATTGTGTGTGTGTGATTGCGTGTGTGTGGGGGTGTGTGTGTGTGATTGTGTGGGTGTGATTGTGTGTGTGTGGGGGTGTGTGTGTGTGATTGTGTGTGTGTGTGGGGGGTGGGTGTGTGTCTGATTGTGAGGGTGTGATTGTGTGTGATTGTGTATGTTTGATTGTGTGTGTGTGTGATTGTGTGTCTGTGGGGGGTGTGTGTGATTGTGTGGGTGTGATTGTGTGTGTGTGTGTGTGTGTGTTGGGGGTGGGTGTGTCTGTGATTGTGTGTGAGTTGGGGGTGGGTGTGTGTGTGGGTGTGATTGTGTGTGCATGTGTGGGGTGGGTGGGTGTGTGTGTGGGGTGGTTGGGTGTATTTGTAATTATGTGTGTGTGATTGTGTGTGTGTGTTGGGGGTGTGGGTGTGTGTGTATGGGGTGGGTGGGTGTGTGTGTGATTGTGTGTGTGTGATTGTGTGTGTGTGGGGGTGTGTGTGTGTGATTGTGTGTGTGTGTGGGGGTGGGTGTGTGTGTGATAGTGTGGGTGTGATTGTGTGTGATTGTGTGTGTTTGATTGGGTGTGTGTGATTGTGTGTCTGTGGGGGGTGTGTGTGATTGTGTGGGTGTGATTGTGTGTGTGTGTGTGTGTGTGTGTGTGTGTGTTGGGTGTGTGTGTGTGATTGTGTGTGTGTGATTGTGTGTGAGTGTGTGTGTTGGGGGTGGGTGTGTGTGGGGGTGTGATTGTGTGTGTGTGATTGTGTGTGTGTGAGGGGCTGGGTGTGTGTGTGAGTGTGTGTGTGGGTGGTTGGGTGTGTGTGTGATTGTGTGGGTGTGATTGTGTGTGCATGTGTGGGGTGGGTGGGTGTGTGTGTGTGCGGTGGTTGGATGTATGTGTAATTATGTGTGTGTGATTGTGTGTGTGTGTGGGGTTTGTGGGTGTGTGTGATTGTGTGTGTGTGATTGCGTGTGTGTGGGGGGGTGTGTGTGTGATTGTGTGGGTGTGATTGTGTGTGTGTGTGGGGGGGTGGGTGTGTGTAATTGTGTGTGTGTGTGGGGGGGTGGGTGTGTGTGTGATTGTGTGGGTGTGATTGTGTGTGGGGGTGTGTGTGGGAGGTGTGTGATTGTGTGGGTGTGATTGTGTGTGTGTGATTGTGTGGGTGTGATTGTGTGTGTGTGATTGTGTTGGTGTGATTGTGTGTGTGTGTGTGTGTGGGGAGGGTGGGGGGTGGGTGTGTGTGAGATTGAGAGTGTGTGTGTGTGGGGGGGTGGGTGTCCGTGTGTGGGGTGGGTGGGTGTTTGTGTGATTGTGTTTGTGTGTGTGGGGGTGTGTGTGTGATTGTGTGGGTGTGATTGTGTGGGTGTGATTGTGTGTGTGTGTGGGTGTGTGTGTGTGTGGGGGTGGTGGTGTGTGTGATTGTATGTGAGTGTTTGTGTGGGGGGTTGGGAGTGTGTGTGGAGTGTGATTGTGTGCGTTAATGATTGTGAGTGTGTATGTGTGAGTGGGTGGGGGTGGGTGTGATTGTGTGCATGTGTGGGGGTGGGTTTTTGTTTGATTGTGTGGGTGTGATTGTGTGTGAGTGTGTGTGGGGGGCATTGGTGTGTGTGTGGGGGGTGTGTCATTGTGTGTGTGTGATTATGTGCGTGTGGGGGGGTGGGGGTGTGTGTGATATTGTGTGTGTGATTGTGTGGATGTGATTGTGTGTGTGTGTGGGGGGTGTGTGTGTGATTGTGTGTGTGTGGGGGTGGGTGTGTGTGTGATAGTGTGGGTGTGATTGTGTGTGATTGTGTGTGTTTGATTGTGTGTGTGTGATTGTGTGTCTGTGGGGGGTGTGTGTGATTGTGTGGGTGTGATTGTGTTTGTGTGTGTGTGTGTGTGTTGGGTGTGTGTGTGTGTGATTGTGTGTGTGTGATTGTGTGTGAGTGTGTGTGTTGGGGGTGTGTGTGTGTGGGGATGTGATTGTGTGTGTGTGATTGTGTGTGTGTGAGGGGCTGGGTGTGTGTGTGATTGTGTGGGTGTGATTGTGTGTGAGTGTGTGTGTGGGTGGTTGGGTGTGTGTGTGATTGTGTGGGTGTGATTGTGTGGGTGTGATTGTGTGTGTGTGTGTGTGTTGGGGTGGTGGTGTGTGTGATTGTATGTGAGTGTTTGTGTGGGGGGTTGGGTGTGTGTGCGTTTGTGATTGTGAGTGTGTATGTGTGAGGGGGTGGGGGTGGGTGTGATTGTGTGCATGTGTGGGGTGGGTTTTTGTGTGATTGTGTGGGTGTGATTGTGTGTGAGTGTGTGTGGGGGGCATTGGTGTGTGTGTGGGGGGTGTGTCATTGTGTGTGTGTGATTGTGTGCGTGTGGGGGGGTGGGGGTATGTGTGATATTGTGTGTGTGATTGTGTGGGTGTGATTGTGTGGGTGTGATTGTGTGTGTGTGTGTGTGTGTGTGTTGTGGTGGTGGTGTATGTGATTGTATGTGAGTGTTTGTGTGAGGGGTTGGGTGTGTGTGCGGGGTGTGATTGTGTGCGTTTGTGATTGTGAGTGTGTATGTGTGAGGGGGTGGGGGTGGGTGTGATTGTGTGCAAGTGTGGGGGTGGGTTTTTGTGTGATCGTGTGGGTGTGATTGTGTGTGAGTGTGTGTTGGGGGCATTGGTGTGTGTGTGGGAGGTGTGTCATTGTGTGTGTGTGATTGTGTGCGTGTGGGGGTTGGGGGTGTGTGATTGTGTGTGTGTGATTGCGTGTGTGTGTGGAGGGTGTGTGTGATTGTGTGGGTGTGATTGTGTGCGTGGGGTGGGTGGGTGTGTGTCTGATTGTGTGTGTGGAGGGTGTTTGTGTGATTGCGTGGGTGCGATTGAGTGTGTGTGGGTGGTTGGGTGTGTGTGTGATTGT